>NC_142186.1:22502860-22659360 GCF_026936395.1 Plectropomus leopardus
TTTCCATTGCCATACTTCTCCCTGTGAGGCACCTTCTTTTTTCCCGCCCTAGTCCAACTGATCCAAGCAGAGGCTCCAACCCATACCGCCGAGGAGAGGTTAGGAATTAGGTCACAGCATCTTACTCCTCTAATTAGATGCTGTGAGTGTATGCATGTCGATGTATGTATGTGTGTGTCTGTATGTGCGTCTACACGCTGGATGCTCTTAATCCGTAGGTGGCCTCTATGGTAATGGAGAGTCCTGGGAAGACGCGTTAACGGGCATTTCTGTTTCTCCGCGTGTGATCAAAATGTGTCAGTACTTAAAATGATGATGAGGTAAGGAGTCCGTGATAAGAACGCTCAGGTGAAACGTATCCCAGGGGTGAAAGAACAGGTCAGATCCAGCCATAAAAGATGGATGTAAAGCATTAACATTCCCAAAGAACAAGCTGCAGTTGAGAGGGCGCTTTGGCCTGTACACGCCCCACGATGCAAGCAGGTCAGGATTCGGTTCAGGGCAACTCCTCTGTGGAAGTAAATGGCTTTTAATGTGAAGGAGCTCTTCACCTTGCTCCTCAGAGCCCTGTAAAGTCTCTTCTTGAGATGTATCCACGTAGGGGGTGAGGAGCGACATACCTGCCTGTGCAGTTTTAATGTCTACTCATGTTTTTGTTTATCTCAGGATGTGTGCGCGCTAACATGACCGAGAAATTGACGTGTGCACAAAAAGCCTGCTTGAGTCATTTTTCAAGTTTTATACCTAGAGGTCTATTGTGCATCAGATCAGCGGGGTGTGTAAAAGGGCAAGGGGTAAACAATTGGCATGCACTAGGAGGAGAGAAGATGAGAACGAGGGATCATAAAGAATTTTTTTTTCACGTGTGTGTGTGTGTGTGTGTGTGTGTGTGTGTGTGTGTGTGTGCAGGCATGCGAGCATGAGTCGGAGTGTGTGCGTGGGAGAGGGAGTAAGAGAAAGGAAGAGTAGCGCGGGGCTAGTCTTAATTAAGTTTTCAGGAGGCTCTTAAAAGGTCATGGCACGCCGCTGCACCCCCTCACCACCACCACCACCACGCCCCGCCGAAATTTCACTTTCCCCCCTTCCCTCCCTTCCCTCCTCTCCCTCCCTCACCTCCCCGTTGCGATCTATCCAGTCATCAGCCCCCCATCTGTGCACATTAGCCATTCATGAACACACTCATTAGGGTGGGAGTTTGAAGCGATTGTGTTCACTAGTCTGCGGCTGGAGCGTGGCGATTAATATTTCAGCGTCTCCCGTCGAGGAGCTGAGAGCAAGTTTGGCCCTCTTAGGCTAGAGAGAGAGAGAGAGAGAGAGAGAGAGATTCACCCCTCTTTTTCTCTCCCTAACAAACCTCCCCCCTTTTCTCTCTCAGACAGTCTCTACAACTTACAGTACGTTGCCCCCGTATTTCCATTTATTGCACACACACTTGCGCTTTGGATTCACAATTTTTTGCCAACACACACACACAGACACACACATAAGACCCTAACTCAAACTGACTTAATTGGGCTCTTTTTGTTTCAGGAAACGGAGAGGGGAGGGGGGAGGAAGGAAGGGAAAGAGGAGGGGGTAAATCCTGTCTTTTCTTGTCCCCCATCTCCTCATTCCTCTCAGGAGTGTCTTTCTCCCGCTACCCTTCAATTTCTCTCCTCCTGAGGTTGCATTGAGTTGGTCGAGCTCCAGTCAGGGTGGGGGAGGTTGAGGTGGGTGGTGTTCTTAACCGCATATAACCGCACGGAGTTCATTGAGACCAAATCGATACGCTCCCTGGTTCGCACTGTACACTGGTACTTAAAGTATGAGAATTTGAGGCAGCCAGGAGCATCATAGGTTATCAGGCAGTCAATATTTGAAGAACTGCTCCTGAATACAGAACTCACTTTGACCCGACAGGAGTTGAGCTCTTCTCCTTGATTTCACCAGCAACATCCTTCAGAGGTTATGTCCACACTAACGTGGATTCATTTTGAAACACATCTTTTTCTCTCTGTGTGGAGACTCAATAACACTAAAGCAGCACTTTTTGAGCACCAACAGTTGATCCGTTTGGAGAAAAGGAAAGATTTCAAAATGCTGGTTCTGTATTGTGTCAAAATATTATCACACAACGATATCTAACAAATTAGCAAATAATGAATGATGTTACATACTTAACGCAAAATTGTTTCGGTTAAGCACAAAAGAAACATGGTAGTGACTTACCTTAAAATAACTCAAAGTTCACTCGGTTTCCCACAGTTCCAAACAGCAGTCTTGGGAGAAAGTCCAATGTTTGTTTGCCTTCTTACACCATGGATGTGTAAAGAAAATTGGATACAGTATTGAAGGCGGGTTCTGTTAATTCATAAGAAAGTTGCTCACTAGCGCATCAAGCCAAAGTTGTTCAACTGCCATGTATAAAATTACAGAGATGATCAACACTGTTTCCGCACCGTGCATCCCACAGAGGAATCCCGCCGGAGACTTCTGACTGCCAAGCCAGCTACCTCCAGTTTACCTTTCTGCTAACTTGAATTCATATGAATTTTTTAAATTGTGCAGCTCTTTTAAACTTCCAAATGTTATCAGACCAAATAGATTGAATTCCGATAATGAAACTGATTTACAGACATCTTATTTACCATGTTAATCAATGGGAAAAAGTCTTTTTGGGTTGCTTGGCATGACATGACAAACGTGCAAGTTTTAATTCCACTGTTTGTGGAATAAAGTTATATACGATTGTGGAATTTCTTTGGTAGGTATGTGTTTAAACTGTGCATGAGAACAGCCTGAATGTGGACAGATCTTTTTCCAAGTTGTTATACATTGTCATTTATTCTTATGCATGATATTATCATGATGTTCATATGTTAACAATCTCAGTACTCTTTCACTATTGGTCTGACAGTTTCTGGGGGTACCAAACAATATTTTGAGAAATCTGTTGAAGCCAGTGGATTAAGTGGGAAAATACTTAATCTTCCATGCACTGGTCATTTTAGCTAATCTCAATAAACAGATATCTGCATGTGAAAGCAGTTAAATTAAAAAAATTAAAAGATACATTGATGGGTTTCAAGACTGCATTTCGGCCAATACCTTCATCTCAACACAGACTTTTTACTTGCTGCTCAAAAATGGTTGGTTAATACCGCTTGAACAAAAAAAAAAAAAAAAACAACACAAAAGGCTTCTGATACCAAAATCTTGTCCTGTGGCCTACAATTGCCTATGATTGCCTACACATATGCAGATGACTGTTTATAGATGTTATGTCATTTATAGAAATTTAAGCATTTTCTAAATTTGGTCAATTCAGTTGATCAAAAGTATCCACACACGCCTCTGTGGAGTGAAACTTTTGACGCACAATGCATCGAAGCTTTATGAGGACAGTATCAATGAAATAACTCTTCCACTCAATTTTATCCTTAGTCATGAGGCTGTGTATGCTCATATGGATAAAAAAACAAAAAAAAACAGTTTTCTCAGTTTCGTCCTTCCATCCAAATCAAAGTGAGATTTACACCTGAAAATTAAGCTTTTCCTTCCAAGTGGATAAATCTGAAAACTGTGATGAATGCTCATAAATGTTACCTATTAACCAAGGCCAATGGTACTTCTGGGGTGCCACACTGAGATGATATAAAACAATTTAATTGTAAAATCAGTTACACATATAGACAGTTCAAAGGAATTAATTAAACTCATAACCACAGTTACATTTGAGCGCTAAGAGGAGGCACCTTGGCTCTGTTTGCAGAAGCTTGATTGGTCGTCAGTGATATGTTAGTGTTTGTGACAGCTCCATTAACAGGTAGCGCTTACAGCCATCATTCACAATCAAATTGCTCTTTTATAGTCTGACCACAGAAACTAAGAGATATTTAAATGACAACATACAGAGTGTGTTACACAAAAAAAAAATGTTACTGAGAGTGACACAGCAAACTTTTAGAAATTTAGAACAAAACATTTAACATGTAAACATTGCCTGCTTTACCATGGGCATGAAAATGTGATCACAAATGGTAAAACAGCTTGCTATATGCTCCAAAGCAACCTTAAAGACTACGGAGGAATGTTTGCAGTTTGTCATGCTGTTGCATTGTATTCGAAGAAAGCAAACTGTATGTACAATGTGCTGTCTGTGTGTTTGTGCTATTCTTTGGTTTGAAGGATAGAGGCTGTAGCTGAAGGTCAAGGTTGGTTAGGAGGAGGCACCACTATAAAGGGAACTGCTTTCATACAGCCTTTAACTACCTAAGAGTCTGCCACTCTTTCAAGCCGGGCCCCCACATTCAAGACCCTTTCTAACTCCCCTTTGTTCCCCCATCCTTTTTTTTGTTCTTTACCCACCTCTGCCCTCTCAGCCCCTCCCCCCGCAGATACGCTCGACCCCCCCACCGCCAACTCCCTGCTTTTCATTCTAAGCATGCCATTCTCTATCCTCCTCTCTGTATAGGTGTGCGAATAAGTGGGAGTCTATGGGCTGTGCGTGAGTAAGTGGCAGTCTGCAGACTGAAGTGTTGCATGTGGGTAGGCATTCATGGGAAGCAGTGGTTGGTGCGGCACACACTGATGGCTAATGAAGTTCCCCTGCACCTCATAGCCCTATTAAACCGCTGCCCCCTACCTCTACCCACTTCACCCCCCACCTCTTGCCTTGTTTCTCCCCGAGGGAGAGAGTTGGCAGGGAGCGAGCTGGCTGCTATGGCAACAACAAGGAACCCTCCCTCTCCCACAGGTCTCCTTAGCAACTGGTAGCTTGGCATTGCAGTAATGAGTGTGCCCGGTGTGCCAGGCTTTGTATCATGTTGGCATGTGTGTGTGCAATGTAACGGAGTGTGTGTATAGGTGTGTGTGTGTGTGTGTGTGTGTGTGTGTGTGTGTGTGTGTGTGTGTGTGTGTGTGTGTGGTGCAGTTTGCCAATTTAGGTGAGAGTTAAAATGTGTGATGACAAAGAGATGTGGAGCCACTACTTGGTGCAGGTTCAAAAAAAATGTGAAGCTTATTTTATTAAAATGTAACCAAAACTGGCATGTGACTGACTACTTATCTCCTCTCTGTGTGTGTGTGTGTGTGTGTGTGTGTGTGTGTGTGTGTGTGTGTGTGTGTGTGTGCGTGTGTGTGCGTGTGCGCGCGTTGATTGCGGTCATCCTTCTCTGTTCTGTGAAAGTGAAGCAATTAAAGGGACGATCCGATGAATTTTGCATGGCTGCCTATGAGTTTCCTGCTCTGCTGAAATTAAATTAAACGCTGAGAATGATGTTTATTAAAGTGTGATCAGAGGTGTGCACTGACCTTTAGAATGTGGGAAATGAGATTCTCATTGTTATGAATGAGATTATGTTGGAGGCCGAGTGTGAAAAAAAAAAAGCCCGAGCCTGCATTGATTCCATTGTTGGCCGACAGTTTCTTGTATATGGCAGAGGGAGGTTTCAATATAATCAAATCCACACGGTGCCTGTTGGCTATTAAATGGACTGATACACAAATATAGACACACAGCCGCTCACATAAATGCAGATTGACTTGTGTGCGCTTGCACACATGCATATCATGCAGATCTTGTAAAAAGGGCCATAAAAAGCCTCTCCAGAAACGTGTTGGTCTTTAACAAAAGCATGGCAAGCCCAGTGGAAAATGTTAGTTTGCTCCCTAGACGAGGTGTGAAGTGCGAGCAGGCGGCCGGCTCCACAGGTGGCTCAGCCCAAACACCTGTTGTGTGAATCCTCAGTGGGAGGGCGCAAGCTCTGCCTACCTTGCAGGTCCCAGTGGAAAAACCACACCCATGCTCTCCTCTGGCACGTGCACGCTCATGTGCTCGCACCCACTCGGAGGCTCCCCCCGTTTTATGCGTGGGCGTTGGACACGATGCCCAGATTGTGTCCCCTTTGTGCCCACCGGAAACACTCAGCTGTCCCTGGCATCAGGCTAGCGGATTTTCCGATCTCCTGTCCGGGTCTCAGATGCTCTACTAATCTGTCAGCGTCTATTTTTACCCACCAAAGCTGCGGCAGCCCTTCTCTATCCCACACCCCGCCACCCCGATGCCAGCCCTTCCCTCCGCGCCGGGGTGGGCACGGCTGATGGCTCGCCAGCCATTGGATGCAATTAGTGCACAGTCAGGCAGGAATCCCCTACCAACTCCATTACACCCCTCTCCGCAGCCACTTCCTGATCTGAGACTACCAGACACACTACCACACACTTGCTTTCCATTTTAAGCCTTTTTATAAATGGCACTCCTGCAGTGTTGTGGAATAATGGGGTCGGATACAGAGCACCTTTCACAGTGCTTGAATCACTCTACTGTGCAAACGCAGTCTATTCAAGTACAATGGCAGGCGAGGGAATGCACATTTGAATTGTACCTGTTCAGATTTGGTGTTGAGATTAAATGAAAGTTCTGTCTGTAATAGGACAGCTATTGGTGAAAAGTCCTTGAGCCACCTCAGTTCACTTTAGCCTGTTCTGTAATGATTCGAGAAGAAAAGAGTTTTTGACTCTTTCCTGTAAATCGTATTTATTCAGCAAGAAATTAGAAATGCTGCCAATCCTCAGAGACCCCACAGTGATACTGCGATAGATGCAATTCCTAATCCCAGGTTTATTTCTTCCCCAACAAGGGCTGTAATGCGCCTCGCATGCCAATGCAGTCGTGACCAGTGCTGTGGAGGCGATGATGGCATGTGGCAGAGAAGTAACTGTTTCTCACCTCCTAATAAAAGAGACTCCTTTTTAATCTTTTCAATTTGATTGCATTCCAAAAACAGGCCTGTCTGCCCATCTGTCTCTCTTAAAGAAGCCTCCTAAAGGGATTTTAATCATCTGACTCTGGGCTTCTCAGGCAAATAGCTACATCTCTCTCTTTCTCTCCCGCACACACACACGTACTCTCTCTTACACACATACACATACAAACAATTTCCAATTTTCTTTCTTGTACTCACTGTCATAGTCTCACTTGTCTTCCCTCACTCTCTGATACACCATATCGTCTCAGCTCCATTGTGCCATATCAGTGCAGCCATTAGGCCCTTCAGTCCCTCTTCAAGTCCCCCTCAGACACATAAAATTCCCCCAACCCTGTCCCTATTAATCCACATGGCTCTAAATTCTTTATTTCCCTTCAAAGGGACAACGCGAGCCGTGACATCAATCATGGAAAGCGAATATTTAGCCGGCGCTAATTTCCACCAATAGCCTGGAGACAGGCTTAGCTGACAAAACTCATTCCTGTGCTGAACAAAACTGCTTGTGTTGAAACCTCCCCTCCCCCTGATCCCTCCTGCCTTCTGCACAGGCAAAAACAGCATCACAATAAACACAGTTAGTGCTTCTGTTACTCCCCCTTGATTTGGGCTTATCAAATGAATGTGCACCACAGAGGGATACCCTTTGACAATACATAATGGCTCCATTCTGCATGAAATGGTTTGGTAATACCAGTCGAGTGTGGCAAACAGCTTTACCCGGTGCCACTACAAGAACAGCTGCTGTGTTCTTAGCTGGGCAAGCGCACCACGCTGCTTCACCCTTGAGGTTGTTTGAATCGGGTGAGTGGTTTCTTTTTGCTGGTTCCCAGACCCCACTCACAGGCCTTAGTTCGTCACTCAGTTCTGTTTGAATGAGTGCACATTCGCCACAAGATGGGTCCTATAAACCGTTTGACCTGTTTCCTCTCCCCTCTGTGTGTGAGCATGTGTGTGGGTGTGTGAGCGGGAAAAAACCTTGAGTGGGTTCTGATGGGGGTGGAGGGTGGGGGTTGGGGGGCTAATGGAGGGGATGGGGCAGTGGGGGGCATTTTGAGGGCACCCCTTTGTGTGGCGTGGAGGGGCCCCTTGCGGTACCTCTATATTCCCACCCCTTACCCCCAGGCCCCTCCACCTCCTGCTGTACCCCCCAGCACAGCTGCCCCCATGCCAGTCAGTCAGGTTATCCCAGATGAACCATTGGGCCCAACATAACAACCCCTGCCCCCACACTCATGTACTCCCAATGTTAATGCCTGACTGACATCTTGGGAGAGGCAACAGAGGGACGCGTTGGGCACAAAGCCATTTTACACAAGTGGGCACAGTCACTTTAACTGACAAGCCTGTGGCAGTTACACATTGTTGTGCGAACAGTGAGGATATGGCATATTGAGCACCCATATTGGCCTCATAATGCAGGTGGATTGTTTAGTTAGTCAGACCTTGATGTGTGCTAAGCCTCAGCACTGATAGCCATTAAACTTCATTGATTCCCAGCACTAAATAGGCCTCTCCAGTCCCTGAATCAAACCAAGTGTGTGTGGAAGAAGGGAGGGAGGAACAGGAGAGCAATTGATTGGTATTGTAAGATTTCCAAAAGCCAAATGAATGGTTCTTAAAGACATTATTATGGATGGATTCCAGGAACCTGGTTCAGCTCATCAACAAATATTGAGCCAATGAAAAACCCTCTTATTGCTTAGTCCACCTGTGTGTAAGCAATATGAAAACATAATTTACAACATTTATTAAACAATAAAAAACATGCTTAAAACTCTTAGAATGGAACTAGAATATACATTTTGTTAAGAAGCAAATATTTCTACTGTATCACAGATAGGACACTTCTTTTTTTTTTAAGTGGAAAACAACCTCCAAAAGTCAGGCTTTTGAAATTTCTGAAATGACAATTATTTTTTCATATTACTAGTTTTCTGACATTGTATATTTAAATATGCAAATGAGGTAACATTTAATTAAAAAGATCTGCAATGATTTGCATACAATTTCAGAACAAAAATCTTAACATTGGATAAAACCGGGTTTAACATTTTTGTTTGAGTTTGTTGTCATGTTAGAGCCATAGGTTTCACAGAGGAAATGTTGGATATGTCTTTTCTTCTCTCCACAATTAAGAAAATACTCTTAATAGTCATTTAAAAAACTCAGATTTTGCCATGTTTTTAGGGAGAAAATGTTGATGATAATAATAATAATAATAATGAATCAGGCTATGAATGATACATGAACAAACCCCTCTGTAAAAAAAAAAAAAAAACCCCTTCAGAACATAGGTAAAATAAAACTGTAAGGTGTGGTGAACGTAAGTGCAACTAATATGGAGGTTTTTGGCTCAGAGCATGAGAAAAAAAAGTCATTTTTAGAAAATGGCCTTTGACGATATGTACTGCAAAATTTCATACATTATAAAACTAAAAAAACAGATTACATTAAGACAATCATTTTTTGTATTACAAGTTTTCTGAAATGTCATGTTTAAATATGCAAATTATTCTTTATGTAATTATGCAGTTTTTGCATACATTTCCAGAACAGAAATCTAAATTAAAAAAACATCTAAATGTATATTTTAGGCAGGTTCCACTAGTTTGCACTTGTCTTAAAGAAAACATGTGAAAGCAAAATAACCCAAAATATGTTTTCACCTGACCTTTTGCATCTTTTTGAGGTCATTATTTATACAGTTTGTTTTTGCAGAGTTTTTTTTTATTGTTGGTTGCCCAGCCATCTCTTTCGGTGCTGCTCGACACAATATTCATGATTATCCTGATAATGGAAATTCACTGCGAATTGTGTTTTTTATGACTATATGTGTTAAATTTGCATACCGATCCATCCCTACGTGTGTGTTGTGAGAAAAAAAAGTGTCACTTTGGCAAATTTGTTCCAAAAGAGAGCTTAAGCTTCTAATCTGAGTACAAAGAGGACTGTCCTGTAGCTTGGTATCTATTGTCTTAATATCTAAATCAGATTTTTAGGCTTTAATGAGAGTTGAACCCAAGTTCATTGTTTTCCAGCGACCAAAAGAACCTTGTTCACCTTAATTGGCTTTGATTGGTCCATAACCTCTTACCCTTATCCTCTTTTACTTTACATCCAGTTTAACCCCTTTCATCCAGATTGAGTTGTGTTTGTAGACGGAGGATGAAATTGGATGTCCCTGATCACAAAACAAAGAAGTCACACCTCTTCTTATGACTCTGTCGGTTCTGTTCAGTATTACGGGACCAGGCGGTGCATCTCCCTGCATAAGCCCAGCCACTGGTTCATTCATTATTTAGAGCCCTCTCCACTAGGCCCATTGTATTAAAGGGCTATGATTTGAATAGGAAGCAGCTTCCTGGACCCAGGCGTGTGATGTGTGTGTTCCTCTCTGTCATTGTATGTTTCTGTGGGCTTCATCCGTCTGCCTTAGCAAGCCAGGGGGCTGAAAGAGAATTTCCATTTTATGAATATTTAATACATAATAAAGTTTTCAATTTTATTCTATTCAACCCGTAGGGGTAGAAATGTGGCAAAGCCAACCCTCAAGGACAGAACACAGAGTAAAGGTAGTTGATTCGATGGAGGCATCAAAAAATGCGGTTAACATCGGATCACTGCCTCAAAAAATCTACTAAAAAGCACACACACAGACATTAACACTACATCCTATAAGGGGTTTATGGTGTCCCTATTTCACACATCTCAAACTTCCCTTTTGCTGTATTACTATTGGATCATAGCATATCTGGGCTGCCCGCTGCGTCCGCGGTGACCTGGCATGGCTCCGTGTGAGACACCCAGCTGGGAGTGCCCCTGAATCAACTTGGGATTAGCCCAGGATTGTCTGGGATTACTCAGGGATGGAGGGGGATTAGCAGTGACTGCTTGTTTCGGGGGCGTGAGGGCCATAGGCTGGCCAAATTGCCCCTGACTCAGAGTGAGGGAACAGGAGGCGGACAGAACCACACCCACAGTGGAACCACCTGCAACCTGAGCTATTCTTAGATCCTAAAACACACAAACAGGATGACAGAGAAAAACATGTGGTGGAAAACTACACGACAGGAAGCCGGCAGCTAGCAGTGATGATGATGATGATGCCATGGCTGGCCACTGTCCGAAATCTCTCAAATCTCTCTAGCAGGTGGATTCATCAGATAAAGAGGGTTTGGGATGATGACAAATCCCTCCAAGTTCAATGGGGCTGCTCTTCCCTCATACGGGGATAAATCGAGATTTGAATCAGACAGGTCACACAGAGTTGCAGCATGAAGTGGCTCAGCTCTCTGAAAGATGCCCCATTTACAACCGGCCGTGGTGGAATGGCATGAAAGCTTACATATGTTTTAATTCAGGCATGCACAGGACTTGATGGGGATGATTTGGAGTGGTATGATAGGTGGATGATCCAGCCAGGGTGAGACAGGGAGTTGGCGCGGCACGTAGAGAAGCCGTCAGAAGCAGGGAGCGGGCATCCCCTGCGGACCTGCACTGCCGAGATGAAAGGCTGTTTAGTGTTGGAGCAGCAGCATCAAACAACCGCCTCCTCTTGCATCCTTTCCCCCATCCCCCCACTCTCCCTCCATCTCTCTCGCTCACTCTCTTGACTCTCACCACAATATGATATAGTTCTGCCGTTGCACGTTTACCCGGTTGCCATGGTTACCCAATGCCGGAGGTGTCACAGCGAGATAACCCAAGGAGGCATTCACAGATCACCTGAATTCAGTTCGCCTCCCGTTTCTGTGTTCTCCGCCGCAATTTGATTTATTTGTTTCCCCGCCGTGCAATTCAGCGTGAATACAAATAATCCGCAACATAATGGAGATGGTGGAAGTGTGAGTACCCCTCAATCTGAAACAATCTATTGTCCCAGTATATTCCTAAACCACAGGAGGTGCTTTTGATTTGATATTTTCCTCCATGAGCGTCAAAATGCCGCACGCACAACAAAGAGCAGAATTACGACGACAGACTCTGTTGCACACCAGGAACCTTCAGCATTCAGCAACCCTTGAGATGTAAATGATTATAAAAAAATTTTTTAAAAAAAACAAAACACTATATCCTATGAATTACTGAGTCAGTGACTGTACATGCCGGTGTAGAGGATAATGGGAAAGTAATTGGTGACACACTGTATAATTGAAGGCACAGAGATGGAAAGCAGAAGTGGAAAATGACTGTTGTGTGCAAAGAGGTGTGTGAAATGGGAAAAATAAAAAATATGTAGAACTCAGTGACAAAAGAGGAAACGGGTTCGTGATGAAGACAGAACAAGGGAGGGAGAGGGAGATAGGCAGTGAAGGTAGATGTCGGAGGGTGGGATACATCCATTAGCCTTCCTTGCTCCCGGCTCAATCTTGCAATACATCCCCCCATTCAAGCTACGAGAGCAAAAGAGACAGCGCTGGCACTAAGCCAGACTGGCACCGACTTCAAACATACAGTACGCCCAACCACAGCAGCTTACATCAGCCCGGCTGAAAGGAAAAGTAGAGGAGGACAGATGGATTGATGGAAATTAAAGTGGGAGGATTGACGCACATAGGGAGAATGTCTCAAGACCGAGTCTCAGGTCGTCTCAGGTTGGTTGAGGCTGATGAGGTCGTGCTCCGTGCTGTCCTTTGAAACATGTTTGTGTTTTTTAACGTGATCTAATTTTTCTGACATTGGTTGACACTGATTGCACGGAGGGTTGTGCATCTACTTAGGCGTGTTTTGTTCATTTAATAATAGACGTGGAAGCGACCTTATAATTTGGCACATTTTTTTCTACAACTGAGCATGTATAGAATGAATGATTCATAAGTAGGCTCGTCTGCATTGCTGATTTTTACGTTTGATGTCAAAAAATCTTATTTTCCTCTGGTACATTTTATATGAATCTTATGTAAATTGCGCTCATTTAAAGTGTTCACCTCAGAAAAGCAGTTTGTGTACAAATGAGAAGTTATGTGATGTAATACAATTTAATTTGATCTCTCTCTTACCGTGTTCGTCTCTCTCATCTCTCTGCAGAACTCCATCCGACACAACCTATCCCTTCACACGCGTTTTATCAGGGTGCAGAATGAGGGAACGGGGAAGAGTTCTTGGTGGATGCTGAACCCAGATGGAGGGAAAATGGGCAAGGCCCCCCGCCGGCGAGCAGTTTCCATGGACAACAGCACCAAATACCTAAAAAGCAAAGGCCGCGTCAGAGGCAAGAGGGTTGGCCGTCCTGGGATTGGAGCGGGGTCTGTTGTGGTTGGGCTCCAGGGCTCTCCCGATCATGGCAGCCCTCCACAGAAAGGCCTCCCAGGAGCTGGAGGTGCATCTGGCACAGATGGAGAGTTTGATGCTTGGACAGACCTCCATTCCAGAGCTAGCTCCTCAGCCTCCACGCTGAGTGGCCGTCTGTCACCGATCCTCGCAGAGGGAGAGCCAGAGGAACCAGAGGAAGGTGGTCTGTCCTGTTCCACTTCCCCCCATCTCTACCCCTCACCGACCAGTGCCCGCTCTCCGTCCATGGGGGCAGGGAACCGCTGTCCTCCTCTTGAGCAGCTGCCTCAGCTGGCCAACCTGACAGGTGCCATCAGCCTGGATGAGCAGCTGATGGAGGACAGTTATCATCACCATCACCCACCGCAGCAGCAACACCAGCAGCATCCAGCTGTTGGCAGACACAAGCACCAAACCCCTGTCTACCACTACAGCTCTGGAGTGAAGGGGCAGAGCCCATATGGTGCAGGCGTCTATGGTGCAACAGGCATGGGGATGCTGCGCCACCACTCACCCATGCAGACCATTCAGGAGAACAAGCCAGCGAGTTTCTCTGGAACCATGCGAGCGTACTCCAGCACCAATGCCCTGCAGAGTCTGCTAACAGGGGGTCCAGCCAGGCAGCAGTACTGTTCCAAGGACATGATGCTGGGACAGGAGAGGGAAAGCCACCCTATGATGGCTCAAGCTAGTAATGGAGTAGGCTCCAACCATCACAGCCACCACCACGGCCACCACAATGGCCACAGCCACAATGGACCTCATAATCACAGCTCAGCTCATAGCCATAACAGAACTCACAGCCATACCAGTAGTCACAATCACAACAATGTCACCAACCACAACCACAACTCACCTCACAGCCTCGCTCACAACGGTCATAACCTCAGCCAGAGCCATAACCACACACCGCCCCGGGCTGTGGCCCTCATCCCGCGTGGCAACAGCAATCAGCTGCAGACCTACAACCACAAAGCTCCGTACCTGTACAGCCCCCCTTCACACGCCCACCTCCCTGCCTCCACCACCCTCCCCCCAAACCCAGCAGGTATGCTTGGCATGCCCCAGGACTCCTGCCATGTGGCCACCGCCCCACACCCCCGTCACAACCATTACCCCGACCCACAACACCAAGGCATGACTAACGGACCATATCACCATGGCCAGGGGATGGGGAATGGTAGTGTTGGGAGCAACTACCACGGCTATCACCAACCTCACCCTCACGAGAGACTACCGGCTGACCTGGACATTGATATGTTCCACGGTAGCTTGGACTGCGATGTGGAGTCTATCCTCCTCCATGACATTATGGACTCTGGGGAGGAGATGGACTTTAACTTTGACTGCTCCCTAGCCCAGGGGGTGGGCATCGGCATGGGTATGGGTATGGGTGTGACCATGGGCATGGGGATGAGCGGTCTGACTGGTCCACAGCAAGCCCACAGCAACCAGAGCTGGGTGCCTGGCTGAAGTCAACACCTTCTGCCCTCTAAAGAACTACCCTACCCATGAAGCACTGTGCTCAACTGTGACATTCCTGACTTGACACAGAGACTATAGGACCAACACTCCCGTCTCGCTTTGTTGTCTTGACAATTCTTCTGTCGCCCTCTCCTCTTTTGACCCCCCCCCCCAGAGATCTAGTTCATGTCACATTAGGTTTTTCTTCATATCAGCTATACTGTGATGACAATCTCTCAGCTGTGCTCGCCCAACATCGCTTCTCATCTACCATGAGAACTGAACTCTCAATGCACTTTATTGCAAGTGGGTCACATCTCGCAGTGTCACGCGTTCACAGAGCAGCTCAGGCAGAGCTTGGCAGATTTTGTTAAGGTGACGGCGGTATTTGACGCCAACAAATGAGGAAATTACAAGCTCCATTGATAAAGTGTCACATCTTGACACTGAATTAAAATTGGACTCCTTTTCTAATATGCTGTCATTGTCAGAGGTGGGGACTTTTTTAGTAAAAAATCCTTGGTTGCTTAGAGCCTTGTTTTTTCCAAATTCAGTGTCAGCTCAAAAGCTTAGATATTGCCTATTCCTCATCTGTCCACACAATTTAAAAAAACAAACAAACATAATTAATATTATATTGTTAAATTAAACCCAGATTTGACACTAGATTCAATGTAAATACGGTGCATTTAAAAATAGTTTTCTGATCTGAAACCAGTAAAAAATCTTAAAGGGATAGTTACGATTTTTTTTTAAGTGGTGTTGTGTGAGGTACTTAACCCATAGTCAGTTTATTACACACATACTTACATACCTCTCCCAGTTTGGAAAAGTAGCAGGAGTACCGACTCTGAAGCTAAGCAATGTACTGCTGTGGACGGGGGCAGCAACAAAGCATATTTTAGCCACTTAAAAATACAGATTCACCACAAAAAAATAAATCTATAACAGTTTAAGTATATGCTGCAATGAGAGTATTTCCACCACTTTACCTTTTTTGTCAGACAGCCTGTTCAGACGGAGAAGCTGTTAATGCTTCAGGTCCCCATCTATGTGCTCGTCAAAGCCACCAGACCCCATTGACAAAAATGATAGTTTTAATTGCTGGCCCCTCTACAGCAGTATATCGCAGAGCTTCCATGTCAGACTACAGCCTGCTTCTCCAAACTGGAGGCGTGCTGATTGCCATCTATTGCAGATAATACACTGACTATGGTTAAGTACCTCATAAATCCCCACATCAAAAAATCCAAACTGACCCTTTAATGCTAACGGCATTCACATGTTCATCAGATCCAACTAATTATCTTACACCAGCAGTCCTGTTATTTACAGCTACATGCATTTAGTCCTTGGTGCATTGACTTTTATCTTGGAAGTAACATTTTGTCAGTGCCCTGTTGTCACCGGTTAGAGAATATTGTCACTACATCCTTAAATGGATTCTATCATTACTGGATAGCATGCAATTTGGTGAATTAAAATGTCGTATCACCTTGTCTCACCTGCGCTTCTCGTGCCAGGTTCCCTCTCTCTCTGCCCGCCAGTGGAGACAAAGTGACCATTCCTCACACCGAGCCATTAATGTGGCTTGATTGAAATTCAGCATCTTGTTTTTAATCTCCAAAGTGATGCAGCAGCGATGCGTCATTATTGAGAATCTAACGCGTCGTCCTCCCATCTCTCACCCCGGCCGTCCGGGCAGCCGCTTGCCTCCCGTGACTTAATGTGCCAAGAAAGCGAGACAAAACTGTGATTAACGCCAAGTCACTCTGCCTGCTGTCCTGCTCTTAGAAGGGCCAATGTCACTGTCCGCTTGCCTGCTCACAGAGGGTACAAATAGAAAAAGATGGAGACAAGGGTGGAACAAAAGCCTGTTGTTGCAGTGGGATCAATCATCGGCCTCAGTTTCCATACTCTGGGTGTGTGTGTCTGAAAACAGGTAGTGTATTCGTATTGTAAACCATCTCCATTCTCTGTATTTTGTACTCCCCTGTTGCCATGTTTTCAGTGCTTATACCCTGAGCTTCAAATACTCAAACAGGTGCAAAGGGAGCGATTTAAGGAGAAAACAATCAGCCCAATCTGAGTGGCATGAGTCTATGTCAAACAGGGTTGTAATGCCCCACAGCCATCCACATCCACTTTTTGTGTGTTTATTCTGTTGTCTTGTAGTTGTTGTTGTATTGTTGAAATTCTAAGGACCAACAAGAGCTGAAATACGCATAGTTTAAGGACGGAGTTCAATGTTGGTAGTGCAGTATGACCTTCCTATTACCCTGCACCCCCTCCCACACTTGCTCTGCTTAATTGTCTCTGTTTGTGAGTTGGAGAGTCTGAAGCTTGTTTCTCATCGGCCTTTAGAGAAATAGAGAGAGAGAAAAAATATTCTCTAGTTCCCTAAAGGAGACTCTGTGCTTGGTCTGCACCAAGTACGGCACACAAAAGAAAAGATGGGGGGTAAGAGTGCGGCGGGGGTTATTGTTACAGCCAAAGGTCAAGCACGGCGCAGACTATCAGACCCATAATTGAGGTAAATACCTTTATTTCAGGGCTTTTAGTCGCGTTCCAGCTAATCTCCGTGTGGAAAATGCGTGGAATTTTCTGAGCAAATGGGCCTCACAAAGCAGTTATGTTATAACCTATGCTACAGACATTTAGCAATGCCCTGTTATTGGAAAGAGCTATATATGATGTCTAATTTTCCTATATTTATTTATGAAAGAGATTGGTCTTTGTCACTCCTAAATGTGGTAGTTGTTTGAGTCAACTCCTATCCCCTCCCCCTTTTTATTTTCTCTCTGTTTTTTAAGATATCACTCTCTATTTGCCCCTTTTACTGACTTTTATTTTGTACAAAATCTATATATTAAGAATATTGTATAATAGTTTTTAAAATCTCAAAAATAATATCAGTTTTGTTGTCTATTTCTTTTTTAAGAGAATGTATCTCATCATCTGGTGACTGTTAAATAAATGAAATTAAAAGAAAGTCTTGTGTCATCACATTTTTTGTGAATATGACCATGAAGATTTGCTTTTGTTCATGGAAACACAACAAACTGACCTTTTCCTGAATCTTCACAGAGTCTGAAGTGGGTTCTCCTGAGCGTACTTGTGCTTGTCAGGTGCTATTTCTTTCATGCGCACATGTACAGGAGCTGACAGGATGAATGAATGTGGGCTGCTTGTTAATTTATTTCTTCATTGTGTTTGTTTCATTTTTAAAACATAAGTCCTTTGGCACATGCAGACAACCCTGCTTGGCAGTCGTGTTTGACCAGAACACCAAGTCGCTGAGTGGGAGGTAGAGAGAGTGGGCAGTATGAATGAAAAATTAGAAAAAAAATGTACCTTCACATATGTCAGGAAGCATCACTTGTGCTAGAGACTGCATGAGAAAGAAAGACAGAAATAATGTGATTTTTGGGGGGTTTTGTGTGTGTGAGAGAAAGAGTTCTTGACAGACAGACAAAACAAGGACAGACAGCCAGACAGAGTCAGAAGGATTGGAGTAATAGGTGTGTATGTGTCTGTGTGTCATAAGGCTTGTTATGGCCCATGAAGCAGTATAGGTTGGCCACAGCTGTCCCGGTCCCATTGGAGGCGTTTTCACAGGAGAAGTGTGCCGAGCTACAGCGCCATACTGCCAGACCCCAGGGGAGCCCCCACCTCTACATGCACTCAGACATTTCCTACACAGACACACAACACTCATTCACACACATACATCTGAAAACACCACAAATTCACACATTTACACAAAGAAGCACACAGCGCGCTTACGAAACCATACGCGCCGACACGCGCACTCAAACAGACATTTCTCACTTAGATGTACGGTTTTAATTGACTCCACTTGGCAAAGCGTCTCTGCAGGGAGAGGAGTGAGAAGTAGAGGGAAAGGAAAATGTATAGGTTGAGGGAAGAAGTCAGGCAGCATTTGTTTAAATTTAAAGATGCCTGAAACAAAAACATTTTTAAGCGTCTGATGAGCTTAAACATGGTCTGGTAACTTTATACTTGTTTCATAATTTCACAATTAGACCAAACGGTGTGTGATTGAGTGTAACTGAGAGCCTGGCGTACAGCCAAAGTCTCACTCTTCCCTGCCCATCTCCTGAGAGAGACAGAGGCTGAGGTAGACAGGAAGGCAGTCCAGTCCAGGTGCTGTGCCTCGGGGAGGGTCTGCTCTTCTGTTCCTCATTATCAGAGAGAGAGAGCGAGAAAGAAGCTGTGTTACAGTGTCATTATTCATCCACTCAAGCATCTGGGAGCAGGTCCTTCCTTACTTGGCCCGGTGATATCGCTGTAGAGACCGCCCTTGGAGCTAAAGGCTGGCTGGGGACACCGCTAACTGCTAACAGACAGACCCACCCAGGCAAGGCTCCAGGGTGCTGATGTCCTTGAGTGCTTATGAGGATTCAGCAGTTCTTGCTCGCTGGTCATGCTGCAAAGGGAAAAACTGCTTTATCTTCAAAGTTCAATTGTTCATAGAAATGATTAATTTGCTAATATGGAAGGACTGAGTCTGATGTAATGGCTCTACAATGACACTTTTTTTCTCAGCTACTGCAGCCACAATAAAACAATAAATGCAGTTATCATCATACCAACGACATACAATAATGATCCTCATACAACAGGCAGTATGATATATTAAAAAAATGCATGCTGCAATGCAATGTTTGTAGGATATCTAAGAAATTAGATATAATAACGCGCGACCATGAGATAGTTAATGCGTGGCTACGAGATAATAAGGCACGGCCACCAGATAGTTATTGTATTCATCCCATGCAGACTGTTGCTTTTATCATGGACAAGTTTGATTTAATTTTATTTTATTTTAATATAGGAATGAATTACAATGACATACTTAAGTCACTTGCGGCAAGGCATGGAGTAAATCTTAGCAAGAGACACTTAATTCGGCTGCTCAAAATGCATGGGCTTAAACACAAGGAATCTCGTGGCCACAGGTATTATCTCGTGGCCACGCATTAACTATTTCGTGGCCACAAGTTATTATCTCATGGCCGCGAGATAGTAATATGTGGCCACGCATTTTTTTTTTTTTTCATCCAATTTCACCAGAGGGGCTCCGTACATTCTTACCTTATTTAAAGTTATGTAGGGTAAGTTCAGGAAAAGGAACAACATGATGACAAATATATCATATTTGTCATCATATATATTATATTATATTATATTAGCTTCACGCAGTTCAGAAAAGCAGTGTCCTGGTTTTCTACCCCAACCTACCTTGTTACATGAAATTTCAGTCGCTATGCTCCCGTCAGCACATTGATCACGTGATTGCAGCCTTCCCAATTGCATGGGCTATACACCAACTAATGGTTTGTGATGATGTGTGTCAAATACAAATTGTGGTGCATTAAGTTCCCTCGACAAAAAGCCAATGAGATTTTTCCATTGGCTTTTTGATTATACAGAAAATAAGCTCTGTGGCAAAAGTGATGATACTCACATGTTTTGCTCAACAATACAATCTTCACAAATCATTACTTTTTTGATTTTTGAAGCCAATGCAATCCCCAGAAGTAGAAAGTTATCATTATAATACAAATGAACAGTTTGTTTATAACACGACAGTGATGTACTTAGTTACAAACTACACCACTGTCATAACAACTTTATCATTCACAGACAGGTTGTGTTAACCACAGACCTTATTTCAGGCATCTAATGTCATAATTTTAGTTTTATTTGTTATTGTATGGACTTTGTTTGGGGGTTTTCTGTTTGTGTTTCATATTTTTTGTTTTGCTTGTTTCTAGTTACAGTGTACAGTTTCTGTTTCCTGTTTTATTTTGTATTTATCACTCCTCATGTGTCATGTCTGGTTTTGCTCCCTGTCTTTGTTTGTCTTCTCACCATTATGTGTTTCCCTTGATTAGTCTTATATCAGTCTGGTTTGCCCCCCCTTGTTAGAGTCTTCCCTGCACACCTGTTCTGTTTTAGTCTTGTTTGCTCCACCCTTTTGTTCTCAGCCAAACCTTCATTAGTTAGCCATCCCTGTGTTTCCTGTGTCCACTTACCTCACCTGCGTGTCGTTGTCTTGATTAGTTCCCAGTGTGTATATATACCTGTGTGATTCCTTTGTTCCTTGTCAGTTTGTCTGTTACTCTTGCTGTGCTCCTACCCTGCAGCTCTGCCCTGTGATTCTCCCATGTTCTCCTGTGTGTTGCTGCCGCCTTCACCTGAGTTATTTGTTGTTATCCTGGCTTGTTTCAGTTCAGTTTTTGTTATTTTGTATTTTGGGGTTTGGATTCCTACTTCTTTATTTCTTTTTTCTTTTTTTTTTTTTTGACTTATCAGCATTAAAGTTAAGTTTTTGTTTGCATACCTGTCTGCGTTTTTGTGATCTGCATTTTGGTCCCCAACCTTGACATCGAACCAAAAGTTCTATTCTAGACCCTAGCACTCTATTAGCCTAGTTTTCATAAAAAACATAAGAACACTGCATCAGAAAAGCCTGCATTACATCATCATGAACAAATCCACTGTCTACATCTTATAAATCTAACTGAGGTCCACAGACGCATGCAAACTGATGTGTTTTATTACATCTCTGTCTGAAACCAGTCCAAAGGCACAAAGGTTGGTGTAACGTGATCCTGACGAGGAAAGTTAAGGTAAGGTAAACAAAGAGTGACTAATACATGGGCGACTTTTTACAGATCAGTGGAGGATAAAAACGTTTAAATGTGGAAATATCTTGTAGTGGAAAAAAGTCAGGTTGCATGCAGACCTTTTACTCCAACATGTTGTGGTGTCCTGAGGATGCCAAGTGATCCTGATGATGGTCCTCCAAATTGGCTCCATATGGGAATAGAGCTCACAGAGGACACCAGCAGACCACCAGGAGAGGGTTGCTGTAGGCTCGGCTGTTGAATTTAGAGATTACGTGTTGTATTTTAACAGCCAAGGCCAACAAGTTGTAGCAACATCACGTTCTGCCCCAGACTGAAATGAAGAACGAGGACAGTTGAAGGCCACAGACATTTTAGAGATGAAAATGGATCATTGTGGTTGTATCCACTGGTAAACTGAGGACAAGAGCAGGCTTTGTGCTCTGTATTTCTAAGATTATTCAAAGATATCATTTAGCCCAAATCTTAAGTACTGTAACAGCACTTAAGAGACAGGCGCAATTCACAGGATCAGTTCTTTTTTTTTAAACAAAGGGATGATCCATTGAGGGTTCAACCAGAAGGAAAAAAATGTGACTGTTCTCTCAAGAAAAATCAGAAAATGCTCAAAACATCATATTAAAGACCTCTGCATATAAATCGGCTCCCGAAAAAAATCCTGAAGGTATGGATCATTAGTTATGAGAGAAAAAAAGGTGAGCACACATTAGCAGGTGCTAGGCTAGTGGCCTATCTCTGAAATGCAGAAAAGCGCTAAAGAGACACTGATTGATTCAGTGAAATGGCTTTATTCAGTGTTTTTACTGGTTTAAATAACCATGTCCATTTGTTTTTGAGAGGTGGAGCACTCTAAAGTGGATCATTTGGCTCCCGGTTAAAACTATTTAACACCTGGATCAAAAATAAGTTATCAGAGAAAACAGTTGAGGACACATTTGCTGGGCAAACAGGGCAACTGTGATGTGATGAACGGGGTAGGAAAACCACTGTTGTTTTTTTTTATTTTTTATTTTTTACATGAAATGACTTTATTCAGTGTTTTTACGGTTTTCATCACCTGATTTGTTTGTTTTGGAGAGGAGGAGACCTCAGTGGAGGATTAAAAACCTCTGGAACGATGAACACTAAAGGACTATTAAACCAGTAGAAGTTTCAGCTGGTTGCAATATACAATCCTCACCGATATATGCCACTAAATCCCCCTAAATCTTACATAATGATCCTTAAATTGTGCAATTGTGTGATTTATTTTATGTTTTGTTCTCAAAAGCAGCGACAGCATCAAGAATATTGTCAAACAAGAGGTGTTAAAATGGCAAACAACCTTCTCGGGGTTGAGACGAGGCACAGGGGTAGTGTTAGAGGAGGCTGTCAGAAGGCCTCTGAGAGTTTTCTGCTGAAAGCAGAGTTAAACGCCGTGGGACTGGTGCACAGAAACTGGCACAACACAAAGATAGCAGCATGTTCAAATTGGCCTCACGCACAGATAAAAACATGTTGGTGAATACAACAAATGACAACTTTGTTAGTATGCCTCTATCTTTCACAAAATATCTATAATACCATTAATCAATACCATGGTACAGTATAAAAATGTCATTTTAGTATCATTTATGCCAGTTACTCAGACAAATTATGAAACATTGCACAATGTAGTGTAAGGCTCTATAAACGACACCACAGAGAGGCCTTTGCATCACTTCACATGGCTTGAATTTTCCTCACATTGATGTAAACAAACCTTAACAGCATCAGCAAACATTAATAACTTGGATTCAGTTGTTGTCTAGAGCCTGTATTAAAAGACCTGTCAATCTATTTGGGAGTGATTGGTGTTTTCAGTCCTGTGTTTTTGTACTGAGGCTACTCTTTTCTTTATTTTTGAGCCTTAGCAACATCTAGCTGCCTAGCTTCCGCATAATAGATGTTTTGGGATATCAGTGCATCAACTATGCAATCAACTATTTCTTGTCAGCACCAACTGAAAAATAGATTGAGTGGCTTACTGAGACAAATCAAGGCCAGTTATCACAAAACAAGTCTAATAATCTGGTGCATATGGTGCTTGATAACAGTATTTATCTTTAATAAGAAACAAATGAGATCTAATCCTTATAAAACAGGATCTTGTGACTTTTCTAAATTTGTATTTGCCAGTGCAATGAAATTTTTATTAGCATACTTTGTGGTGGCTCGAAGGCTTGTACAAGAAGTCTATTGACTGTAATTATTCAATCCAACCATGATGCACTCTGAAGCAAGAAGGAGGGTAGAAAAATGAATTATGGACACAGCTTGATCAAGTCTTCATGGCCTAGAGAGCTGAGAATCTGCGTTAAACCAGAAGTCAAATGTTTAAGAGCCGAGCCTACGCTTTGCTGGAGCGTCCCTGAATAAGACAATGAATCCCTGCACGCTTCAGGGTCCCTATCAGTTCCGACTAACCTCTGCAGGAGCGCATGGTGGGGGATGGATGATGTCTGTGTTCGGTGATCAATAGCAGGTACACAAAAATCAGTCACAAACATTGGCCAACAGTTAATTTCAGTAGTTGAGATATACTCTAAAGCAGCATAACCTCATGAAATCTGCTTCAGGATTGGGTTTTACCAGCTATTCATCAATCCATCACTAACTTTGTGTGTGAAGTCCCACATGAGTTCTTTGTAACAACTAGCTGTTGTAAAAGTCATTATTTACTTCATCGCATTGCACCATTAAGATATAAAAGGTCTTAGCTAGTAAAGATTTAACTAATGTGTGGTCTTAATTGGATGCTGGGAGGACACATCTGTGGTGCTGCCATCCAATCAAAAGCAAGCAACTATGTAAAAAGGAAGTCACTGTAGCATCCCAAACTGTAAATAGCTGTCCCATATATTAAATAATACCTTGTAAATATAAACATATTGTGTATTTTTAATGAAATGTGATACAATTTTTCCAGTTAACATTAATATTAAGCAACACTGTGATGAAGTGTCAGATCAGGTATTGGTGTCCATCTTACTAGGCCTATGGCATATTTTTAGAAGTACAGCCTACCATGAAGAATTTTTGGTTACTGTTTGTTTGTAAACAGGCTAACCATTGAAAGTGAAAGTAAAAGTCAGATTCACTCTTATTTAGTGTTTCGCCTTGCTACATTTACATTTTTTCGACATTGTGTCTTTTGGTTGCCTGGTGCCTACAGTCTGGCATCTGGTCACAACCTGAGCGCTGTTGGGGTACACAGAAAAAAAACACTGACACACTTCTAGTGGGTCATAAGTGATGTCTGGAAAGGATTACTTCTCTATGAGTCTGTACCATAAACTGTAAAGATGGACAATAAGGCTCCACTTAACCCCACTATGACTACTTGAAGTCAAAATATCCTGGATATGGCCAATGCCATCTTGCGCTGGTGCGTCAATTTGAGGAAGAGTCTGCACAGCAGCGATCTCCAGGGTGATTGAGTTCCTGTCAAAACAACTATCTGACCAATTGCAAGCAGCACCATTGAACACAAGCACACGGATTGGCACACCTAGCTGTCAATCATAGCATATATTCCCTTTTATTAGTATTAAACAACTCATTAAAAACCAAACACATCAAAAAAACAAACACTTGAACGTAAACCTGAATAATGAGAACCACTTAAATGACAGAAAAATTTAGTTGACGTGTACTTTGAGCTGACATGTATTGAATTTTAGTTTTGGCCCAGGTCCTAACATGGAGGGGCGGGCTTTATGACCTTTACTGCAGGCAGCCACCAGGGAGCGATCGGGATGTTTTGGCTTCACTTTTGTGGAGCTGTCATGTCATCCATCCTTATATATATAATTTATGGTCTATACATTGTTTTTTAAGAAAATCCTGCAGAGTTTATCTTTGATACAGACAAGTCACATATGAGCAAGCCAATGTTACCTTTCTTGGTTGGTTAGCTACATAACAGTTAGATTTGGTAGTTATGGTGATACTTTGTTCCTTTCTAACATGAAGCATTAAATTGACAGCTATTCTATAGACCTACTTGTGTGAATCCAGTTTCCTTGTCACTGCAATAATTCATTTTAACAAAAACTTTAGTCTTACTCTTGAATACCTAATCTTTTCTGACTTGTAATTACAATCATCAAATCTAAATCTAATACAACTTTTACAGTTTCACAACTGCTGCCACAAAAATCTCCAAAGGCCAACTCCTTATCTTCAACCTGTAAGGCAAATGTGTGTAATTTGTAGCTGCGCTCCCACATGCATAGTGCAGAATATTTACATCATAACTAAGATGAGTTTGAATGTAAGAACAGTTAAACATGCTAAAAACATAACAAGTGAAGCTGTAAATTATGACTCAAAGCTTTCTCAAAGCCCATTTCGTTAATTATTTCTCAAAAAAAGAAAATCCTCCCTAAAATGATCCAAAACCCCAAAATAAAACAGATTACATAATCAAGTCTATCGTCCCTTGGGTGTCCAGGGCTACTGAGTTTCTCCTGATTAAAAGAAAATGACCTACCAGGAAATCCTCCTATCCTATATCCCTCTCCTTCGCGCGTTATTAAACCAATCACTGTCCTTAATGACTCCAAGCCCCCACCCTCCTCCACCTCTTCCCTCTTGTCCCCGTTTCACCCTCTTCCAGCACAGACAGTCAAGACAGATCTAATCAGATCTTTTCTCTTCTCATCCGCCAATGATCCACTCATCAGGAGTGGGAGAAGAGGAGAGGTGTGTCTTGTGTGTGTGTGTGTGTGTGTGTGTGTGTGCAGGGGAAGGGGAGGGGGTGACCTGAAGCGGCGATGACACAATTAATGTCAAATTAATGCTCCTCTCAAACACCGACATCACCTCACCTCATTCTTGTATTCCTCCCCGCCCTCACCTCACTACCTCTGTCTTCTGCACCTCTCTCCCTCCTTTATTTCCTCCTAGCACACATCCAGCCTGCCTCACCCATTCCTCCCCCCACCTCCTCTCCTATCTAACCGCACGTGGCCTAATCTCACACATGGGGGAGCTCAACTCAGCATTGTGCAAAACTGTGCAGCAGCTAGCTTAGCTCAGTAGCACACAGAGAACAGTGTGGAGTGTTAATGGGGGACTGGGGGTGGATGCGAAGGGGGGAGCAGAGCAGGGGCCTGATTGGTGTCTCTAATTACGGCTTGATACTAAAGAGTAATTAATGAGTTTGTGGCTGATGGCAGCAGCTTTGGAGCGTCAGACTCGATCGCAGGAGATAAGAGCTGTTTGTGCCGAGGCCAGGATCCCACGGGACCGGCATACGTACAGACACACACATAGATACACTGAATGTGCTTATATAATTAACAGTTGCTCTTTCATGAAGTACACTGCTGAGGTGAAACCGGGTAAAATAGTGTATCTCAATGTTTCTCCATAAAACCAATCACAGAGAAGAGGAAGATAATGCAGATCTTTAAGCACTGATGGACATCATATAGATTTTGGTTATGGCATATTAGCATCTGCTCTGTACATTCAGTACAGTATTGACTAAAAGTCAACATATCCTCATACAATGGTTCACACAATATCTTACAAAAAAGCACATACAGTGGTTTGTATGATATTTAAGAAATTGCCATTATGTACTTTATGTAAAGTTACGCTGGTTAGGTTTAAGAAAGAAACAAGGTGACAACATACCTTAAATAACTCAAAGTTAAGTTTGTTTCAAACAGATTTGAACATCTGTCTCCTGGTTAAAGAATGACCCACCCCAACCCGCCTCCTGACAAGGACTACTTCCTTCTTATGCATCAGTGCTGTGCCGTCAGCGCACTGGTCACGTGATTGCAGCCTTCCTGATTTCATGGGTTACACATGAATTATTGGCTCATGATTATGTGGGTTATACGCATTGTTGTGCTTTACATTTTGTAGGTATACGTACAAATAGTGCATGAGATCACCCTGCAAATGTATGATTCGTAGAAAGAAAATTCTAAAAAAAGTATAAAAACATTTGAAGTTCACCCTTCTAAAAAGTCTTCATCGTGCCAACTAAATTATGATATAACCGCTTTATTTCGTAAAATCACTCCTTTCTCACAATTATTATGTTTGTAAAATTGCAAATACTCTACAGTTGCACTCTTTTTTTGTTATAGTTTTTCTCAATCACTGATAACTGGGCCTATTAACTAAATGTCCAAAGCCATGACACCAAAAGACAGACCCATTTTCCAAAATTATGAATACTGTTCACCTGATTCCACTCATTTTGGTATTCAAAACTCATTCTGCCAAACTTTGCACAACGGTGGCCAAATAAATCATCCACAGCACTGTATGTTCACTCAGCAGACACATGCTCTCAATTTAATTAACTTAACTCATCACAGCTTATATTTGAATGCCACACCTTCTCCAGGTGCAAACACTGAACCTCTAAATTGTTAACACACCGATCAGAAAGGCACAAGTCAATTAACAGGTTCTAGGGGCATATCCATGTGCTTTGGAACAACAGATCCTACCAGTAACAAATTTGCTAGACCAGAGAGAGGAAGAGGAAGACAACAACAACAACAACAACAACAACAACAACAACAACAACAACAACAACAACAACAACAACAACAACAACACGGGCAAGTACGCTGCAAAAATGTCAATTCTAAAAGCAAGAAGAGAAGCAATAAAATAGGGAAAATATTACTTAAAATTAGCAAAATTGTCTGACAAGAGAACAGGAAAAAAATTTTTGTAACAGGTAAAAAAAAATCTAATCTTATAGAACCATAGATATCTGAAAACTAGTGCGACCAGACTAAAAACAAGTCCAGATACAAGATTTAAGAGTTTGTCTCCTTGATAATTTTGCAAATGCTTGTGCCATTGATTAAGAATAAATGTTTGGGAATTGTATCTTAAAACCCGGTATAGCTACACTTCACAAACATGCTGCAAAAGGACAAAACAGCTTAAAACAAGTCGTAAATGTCCCCCCAAAACAAGCATATATTGCCTTGATTTAAGATATTTCATCTTACTTAGACTTCAGTTTTTGCGGACTTTGTGCAAGTTTATGAGGTGCTCATACATGGTAGGAATATGAGAGAAACTGGGCAGCCAATGCAACTTGTCATCTGCAGGCAGCCTTCTATTGGCGGTAGGCAGAGTCTTCTCACAGCTGAGCAGGAGTCTGTTTTGAATTTCTCTCACCAGGCCGTCCATGAAAGGGTTATCTGGAGAGTCAGTGCTGTGATTTTACAAAGTTCCAAATTATTTCTCTGAAAACTTATTCTTTGTTTGCAGTGTTTTGAATTGATCCCTCCAGTGTGTAGCAAATGATCACATAGTCTGTGTTACTGATACTTTGTGTGTTGTCTGAAGGCAAACTTTTAACTGCAATCAGAAGTTAGATGTTTCTACCAGTGTGTGAGCTTTTAAAAGTGTGTGTGAATATTTGAGAAAATGGCAAGTTATTCTAGGAATTGTGTCCTAGCAACTGAGAAAAAAAACTGTAATTCTTGAACTCACTGACTTTCAAATACAGATTAAATCCTGGATTTAATCCCATATAAAACAAACCATGTTGAGATGTATGCAACCACTCCCACATCTACCATCTACTACTGCCATGATTTTTGCAATACTGAGGTCAAAAGGCAAAATAAGATTAATTAATTTTTGCTTTCTATTTATTCGGTAACTGCTGAATGATACTGTCTGTGAAATTTTTATTTTCATTTACTGACCTAAAAGTAATAAAAATGAAAAAAATGTGTAAAAACATGCTGGAATCAACCTGTGAAATACCAAGATATGTAAAGTGTACATTTCCTAGAATTTGCCAGATTTACATTTACAAAAAGGTCCCACATTTAGTCATGTATATGATTCTTGACTTTACAAAAATCACATATACCATGCCAGGACCATTATATAGACTCACATGGTTTAGCTGAAAGAAAAGTAAGGCATGCACAAGTTTTATAGCTGCACTAGAAGCGCCTTGTGACAGTTAAAGGACAAAAACAGACTCCAAAACAAAGTCACACCAGGAAGCCAGGGACATACTGTATCAACATGTCCTAAAGGTTTCTACGGCTGGTCCAGTAATTACTTATTTCGAAGACTTTACTGTAAAATACAGTGATTAGTTTCCTTGTGCTGCAGGAAACAGATTTAGATGTGAGGGATAAAAATTAAAGTGCAAATCAGTGTAAATTACTTCTTCAACTACTACTTGTGCTTTTACAGAATCTGGGTATTTTTTTGGGTTAAAGTCTGTAATAAACTAAATTGATGAGCCTTGTGATGAGTGCAGAGAAGTGGGCAAAGAGAAATACAAAGCTTGAAGGACAATATGTGTGCCTGTGACTCTCTCTCTCTCTGTGTGTGTGTGTGTGTGTGTGTGTGTCTATTAGGGGCTGTGAAACAGAGGAAGCCGTGTGTGTGAGTGTGTGAAAGAGAGAGAGAGACAGCGTGCTGAGGAGTGTCTCTAAAACAGGGGCAGCTGTAGTGTAGTTAATGAGGCCTGCAGTCGAAAGCCCAGTGTGTGAGCACATCGTGTGTGTGTGTGTCAGTGTGTGTGTCTCAGAGAGAGAGATCGAGAGACAGTGAGTGTGTGTTTCTGTGTGAGCAAGGTGAGTTACCCAGTGTGCAGTCTTGCTTGACCCTCAGTAAGCCTGTCACCTGGAACCAACGGGCCTCGGAGAGGAGACGGAGAGCAGGAGGGAGGGCGTGGGGATGAAACAGAGACAGTGAGGGAGATTTTTTTTTTTTTTTTAAAGGCGGCGCCTCTCACTCAACCAAATAACTGGAGCAGACTTTCAGCATGGCTGCTAACAAGCTCTCTGTCTCTCTTTCACTCTCTCTCTCTCTCTGCTTCCTTTCATTTGTCTCTCTCTCGTTACCCCTTCGTTTTCTCGCCCTCTCCAGAGTGGCACTTTAATGAACAGAGTGTGTGCGTGCAGTGGCCAGGTTACCATAAGAGATGCCTCACAAGAGCTCCTGATTATAAAAACCCATGTAAAGAGACAAAGAGGGAGAAAGAGAAAGGCCCCATAGTGAGACAAGCTCCAGCTTTTCACAGCTCACCCCACAGGCACCTGCGCTGACAGGCGATATGAAGTCCGCTGCCTTCATAGTAGCATGCAAGGCTAGCTGCTAACAGCTTCTCCCTCAGTGGCTCCTGCGTGGACAGAAATGGGGAAAAAAACCCTTATTGAGTCATTTTTGGCTAAAATTGAGCCCTTACTAAACATTTTTTTTTCTTCTGGAGACACTGTTGGAAAAAGTTATTTATGGGAATACACATATTCACTGTCTTTCTGTTAATGGAATATGAAGATTGATATTCATTTAATGTCTGAGGTTGATATTGATCTTCTCATCGCACTCCCAGAAAGAAAGCAAATAATCCGATTTCACAAAATGTTATACTATTGCTTTAAAACAGAAGACGATTTATGTCAGTGAATAAACAATATGTCCACCTGTTTGTGATGCAGATCAGACAGAAACTAATTTCTAGAAAACTCTTGAAATTATTTCAACAATTTTAATAAAGACATAAGCCATGAGAGGCTGTGGTTTGCAGTGATTTTAGAACAGCTAGGGGCATTTTTAAGCACAATGTGGAGCCAAGTCCCCTTAGCTGTTTTAAAATCATTGTAAAACAAGGCATGTGGTCACTTTTATAAAACAGTTTCTATCTGGCAATGGTTCATTAAATTCTTTAAAAGCAACAATAAATGCAAAAATATACTGATAATAAATAATCACTCTTCTGCAATGTAGTTCTTCAGTAACGTTTCAGAGAAAAACAGAAAAGAGAATCAAAGAATCACACTGGACGCAGTGGAAAGTTCTGGTTGTTTTAGGGCCGGCACACATGCTGCGACTTTAACAGCCTGGAAAACATGAGGTTGGGTGCTGGGTGCTACTCTTGTGCCTAATCTGTGCAAACTTGGGGCATGGAGGCATGTTAGATGTGTGGTTAAAGGAGCATAACCAACACCACATCACAGCCTATTTACCAGAAATCCTGAGCACAGAGTCGATCTTGCAGTGCGGCTTCCAAAAGTTGAATTATTATTATCTTACAGCACAGCTCGGGCCCACAAAAACTGTTGCTATGAATGCCTGAGCGCTGCGATGTTTTCCCTCTCACTGTTTTTTTAGCATGCCTACTGAATGTCTACATAGAAAACAATGGATTTGAGGGTGCAAGAAAGGCGGCTTGTTTACAGGCCCTTACAAAACTCTAACAATATGGAGCCAAGAAAGATATCCCCCATGGGCTGTAGTTTATCTATGATTAGGACAAAGAATAAAAATGTTCTTATCATCATGCAGTTACATTAAAACAACATATGTATTTATAATCGGAAACTTTTTTGCTCACTTCTCCTGAGCTGTTGTCACTTCCCAACATTGTAATTTTTGTTACAATGTAGCTGTTTTACCTGCTGAGTAATGAAGTTACACTGTAACAAATAGTATACAGTAGTTGATAGCAAAGCTAAAGAAACATGTTTCTGGTGGATCTCGTCCTGGTGAATGATTCGAGCTTCAGTTGGTGGTTGCTCTCTTTAGCTCTGTATCCAGTATGACAACAGGTGACTAACTGACACAATATTTCTAGTTTAACACTGTCACAGCTGTATGTTTACAGAGTGATTTACAATGAATTTGAACGCTCAACTGGAGCTATCAGTTTTATATTTATTTTAATTTCTTTTCAGAAAAGGTTTTCAGTACTCAGATGTAGACAAAAGAAATTAATAAGATGGAGAATTTTGCTGAGTGGCATCCTGAGGGAACAGACAAGTTTCCTTGGTGGTTTCTGGCGGCGGCATTTTTTCTATTTGTGAAATATCGAAGCAGCCTAGTGGCAAACGGAGACAAGAGTGGAGATGGATGCTGGGAAACATGTGTAACTGAGTACTTCTGATGACTTTGCCAGTGGAGAGGTCTCTCCAGAACAACAGAGGTCCCCCTGGTGTTAGCAGAGGTCCCTGTGGTGGAGCTCCGCCGTGGGCTTGTCTATGAGGAAATAAAAGGGCCTCGGCAAGCTAGAGTGTGTATGATGGTGGGATTTGGAGGGCAGATCTTTTTTTTTGTCAGCCTGTGAGAGCAGAGCCCTAACAGGCAATCACAGTGGAGGAGGGTGTGTGTGAGGGCATCCATCATAATATTGTCTGCCCAAGGGCCAGTTTCTCACACACTCGAATTATAGAGATAGCAATGACAGTAGCACACACTGTCACTCAGACATGTCTGTGCACAGTATACAGACAAACACACACTCATTCCCCACAAAATACAGCTCTGCAAGTGCACCCCTCAGACACACGCACATGGCCAATACCTTCACATGCTGCTTCTACACACCTCCCAGACACACACCCCTCAGAAACACACTCTCCTCTCTCCACACACACAGACACAAACCTTGCCTCTCGCTATTCCCTCAGCAGCAGCAGCAGCAGCAGTAGGCAGGGTACAGTGTGTGTAGTACAGTGCAGCGTGGTGGTGATTCTTTGCTGAGAGGAGCTGCCCAGTCTAGACGGAGGCGATAGACATCTCATTAGGCTTTTGCTTGCTCTCCCTCCTCTACAGCACCCGCCGGCTAGCAGCCTGTCCTCACTAAGAGGGCCAGAATAGAGAGGAGAGGAAGGAGGAAGACGACGGAGGGGCGGAAAGGTTGGAAAGAAGGAGATGAGAGATATATCAGAGAAAGAAGAGGGAGAGGCAGATGAAATGAGAAGGATTGGGGGAGGGAATAAAGGAGGGGAAAATTAGACAATGATAATAGCAATAATAGTCTTGATCCTCCAGGAGGCCCACTCCCAGAGGCTCCTTCTCTCTCTCACTCTCTCTCGCTCTCTCATGCTCCTTCTCTCCGCCAGTCCCTCAGCCGCCCTCCCTCCCATCTTCCCTCCTGCTGCTGTTTCACTCTTAATTAATTTCTCACTACTCACCAGAGCCCAGAGCTGCAGCTCTCCTCAGCCGGCCTCCGAGACTGCTCTCAGATCAGCGCTGCCGTTGCCTCTCAGCCACAGCGGCTCATCTCTGCCTGCTTCAAATCAGCGCTGAAGGTAGGCCTGCACCGTGACATTGCCACAAGGCATGGATCTACACTTAGATCAGTTTCACTTGCTTAAGTCACTGTGAGGCTATGTGCTCTGTCAGTCCATTAGGCTTCATGGGGGTCAGATGATGTGCACTTCAGTGTGCGGCAAAGTCAAATGGCCTGCGCTCAAATCAGATTGTTTTCTCCCATAACCGCAAACCACTTGTGTGTCACCCGCCTGCATATTTTGGTGATCATGTAGAGAAATCCAAACAAATTAAACCAAAGAAACTAACTTTTTTGTAGTGGAATTATCAAAAATGGTGGAGAATATTAAAGGATTAGTCTGGTTTACTACAACTTGGATCTTATTCTTGTAGTTTGAACAGCCCTTCTTATAGTAATAGTTAGATTTTACTTACGCTTAGGGATTAGGAGTTAACCCTGTATGTCGTTTAATTCCCACACTCCAAAAACCCAACCAGCATATTTTAAATATCTCATTTTGAGATTATTATGAGAATATTTTATGTTTAGAAGTGTAAATAATATTTTATCTGTGCCCGTGCCCCATGAGAGCTCTACACCTCTCTTGATGTAGACTGCCTCTCTATTAACCAAAGCCTAATGTCGCTAGAAAGACAACAGTTATATACATCAGTTACCCCATAAAATGGAGAAATGTCTGCTTGTGACCCTTAATCACAATGTGGACGTGACTAGTGAGCAGGTCAACAAAAGAGATTCTCAGATTCTTTAATATGGACAACTTTGAATGCATGTTGTGTCCCCTCACATTGCCTGTGCATCAGCCTAGAAGTTGCATTTGAACACTCTGCAAAGACTGCAGTCAATCTCCAACTAGCATATACGTTCTGTGCATGTCATGTTTCGATGTCATGCCCTTTTCTTGTTTGCTTTCCTCACTTCCCTTTCTCTTCTCCTGCACTGAGCTGAACAGCCATTCAGAGTGATTTCATTTAACAACTGGTTCTGCTATCTCCGACGTAGATTCAGCATGTGAAATTTGCTGAAAGAAGCCGACTAGGGCCGACTAGTGCCTATGGTGTGGGACACAATGCAAAAACTTGGGCGACAGACTTTTACCGTAACCCAACATTGACTCATAAGTGACGGATGACTTTGTGTGTCAGGGCCCTTTGGGATTCTGAGGAGGTGAAATTATCTTAAAAAAAAAATAAAAAAATAAGAAAATGAGAGAAAAGTAAGAAAACAACAGAAACCACTCTCCATCACAGTTTACAGACTGACTGTGCTTGCAACAGTTATGGCCAAAACTATAAAAACAAAACACAAATTGTAACAAAAACTGAATCCTCCCCTAAACAGTTTCTGGGCTGGTTCGATTCTTTGGACAAAAAGCATTTAATCTCTGCTTACATCAGCATCACCTCAGCTAACACACTCTCAAACATACCCCTGCACACACTTAGCACTCTGACCTTTGCCTTCCCCACTAATTCCCAGCCCATGGTAATCCTAGCCCAGGGCATACCCTAAAGTGCTCACTGAAGCTTTTTCTGATAGCTACCTAGTGCATCAAGAAAAGAGGAAAGGGCCATGACCTTAGGTTTTCCACCTCCCACCCACTCCCACTCCCACACACACACACACACACACACACACACACACACACACACACACACACACACACACACAGAGTCTCTTATACCACAGAGAATCAGGTCTCTTCCCTTTGCAGAAATTGAGATTCATTTATTTGTGAGCTTCCTATAGCAATAATCCAGTGAGTTAGGAGAAAAATGGTAGGACAAACAAAAAAAAAGAAAAAGCATGAAACTAAGCAGACAATCTCAAGGTCGTTCTGCAGTGTGTGTGTGTGTGTGTGTGTGTGTGTGTGTGTGTGTGTGTGTGTGTGTGTGTAGAGAGAGAAAGAGAAAGAAAATGCATGGATGAGCTTAAGGCCAGATCTGTGTTGTGACCTTCCTCAGGGGAGCCAATCACTGTTGGCCTTTAGGTTTGACCTTTAACCCCTGTGGCCACCAATTTAACTAAGAGTAAACCCTACACAGTACTGCACTCCCCTTCCTCCCAGCTCAACTACTCACAATGTTTATCTCTCCCTTTAGAAACCACTTGCCCTCACTCTCTTATTCAGTGCACTTTAGTTACCTGGGTAGTCTCAGCTGTCTGCAGATTTTCTTGAATGCCACATCACGTTGCTAAATTGGGGGAAAAGGATGAACACTAAGATGGTTAACACAGCCACATTTCATCTGGAGAAACCAGATATTTTTGTCCATTATTCTTATCAAGGATATTTTTTTACATGTGGATGACAAAGAGAAAAAGAGCATTACTGTGCAGCAGTTCAGCAAGCTGAAACAAAAACATCTTTACTTTCAGCCAGAGGTGGAAGAAGTATTCAGATCTTTTTACTTATGTAAAAGTACTGTAACCTTGCTGTGAAAATACTCTGCTACAAGTAAAATTCATGCACTGAAGATGCCATTTAAATTAAAGTTATTAAATATTATCAGGACATGTATTTTAAGTATTAAAAGCAAAAGTATACAATGCAGAGAAATCTTAAAAAATTATAAAAACAAAAAAAAACACCCCCAGAAAACTCCAAATAAAAGATAGAAAACTCAAAATTATAAAATAATTAAAAATATTAAGAAAACACACCCCAAAACTTACAATTATTTGTGAAAAATAACACATTCCAAACTCAGAATTACAAGAAAAAATAGAAAAAGACTTAAATGTATATACAAATAGATTACAATACATTTTCTGTCGACTGACTAATTAACCACTAATAGTTTCAGCTGTACTTGTATAAACTGGTTGATAATTTAAATTATAACATCACATTTTATAAACTCTTATTATGTTTTAATGCAAAAAATGGTAAAGTAACTAAAGCTGTAAGTTGAATGTAGTGAAGAAAGAAATACAATGCTTCCTTCTGAGGTGTAGTGAAGTAAAAGTATACAGCAGCATGAAAAAATACTCAAGTAAAGTAGAAGTACCTCCAATTCATACTTAAGTACAGTACTTGAGTAAATGTACTCCCTCCGTCACTCCTCCTCTCCTCTCCTCTCCTCTCCTCTCCTCTGCCTCCTTCCCTGGTTAAATGAGCCACAGGGGAGCATCAGACAAGCCATAACCTAGCAGCTGGAGCTTCCAGCTGGGTTAAGAAGGAGAAAGAGAGGGAATAGGAACGAGAGACACAGCAGAGTCTGCTCTTGGAGAAGGCAAAAAGCAGGGCTTACTGGGATGGAGATTGATGCTTAAAGTCAAATGTGTTCTTGTGTAAGTACACATTTTAGAGTACAGAAAAGGTACTGTTTTTTTTCACCATCTTCTTCTTATCCCAAATTTCTATTTTCGTACATTTTAGTTTTATAGTGTGTTGCAAAGGTGACTTGGGCTGCAGTGAGACTTGATTCACAAATTTGATGACTTTAGACTTGACATGACAAAATAAAAAAAAGACTTGCAACATGACTTAGACTTGAACATAATTGACTCGTAACTTCACTTGGACTTGATCCTTTTGACTCCCCCTAACCCAAAGATTAAAAAGTACATGATTAAAAAAAAACAAAATAATAAATTTCTCTTAATTTCCTAAATCAACTAACATTAACAATATTCATTCTCAGCAAGTCAACACCTTCCGACAGCATCCAATCAAATTGCAGAAGACAACCATGAAGAACTAATGTACGTTACTGAGTGGAAAAAATTATACAAAAAATATTTTTTTACATGTACAAAAACACATGGTAGTTTACATATCCAAATTGTGGTTTGCAAGGGAATGGGATGCTGTGTGATGTTTACAATTTATCCAGGTTCCTGGTCACTATCTCCTCTGTGCACAGGCGAGTAATCAACCATAGTAATGGTACATACTCAGAAAAAAATATTATGACAGATGTATATGTACATGCTGAATGTACATGCTGTACATGCTGAAGTGAAAGTGAGGCTATAAAATGTGGTGGATAAGTTGGGTATCACTTGTAGCTCACATTTTCCATTGCTTGTGATGAGATAGAGGAACTAAATCCAGCAGACAGTAAAATGCAGCAGTGCACCTGTATATCCGAGAACAGGGATACAATAGTACAGTGTGAACTCAATGTGTCTCTCTGTTGCGTCACTGGGCCCACCATCCACCATCTTTTCTCATCACTCTGTAACTCTGTTTGTTGTCCCCCATCTTGACTATTCACACGTGTACCTGCACTTCAGACCACATACCAGTAACCTGAGGTTTAGACTGGAAAATAGCAATGCCCAAACCTGATGGTAAGGGACCGCTGGGGCAAATATACTGAAGATCACATGACTGACAAGACTGAAGCTGGGACCCATTTCACCAAATTTGCAACATGCAAACTGTGATGCTCAAATGAGATGATTTCCCATTTTTGACACTTTTTACTAATCATAACAAATGCCTTCCGTGCCTCTAATTCGCGAACATCTTAGTCCTGAAGGATTTGCAAATTATACTGCGCTGCTCGTAAAATGTCTGTGAAACCGGCTCCTGACACTCACTTGTAGTTGGAGAGTTTGGTGTGAAGGATATCTATCCTGCACCAGGAAAGTTTCATGAAAATGCTCCTTAACACGACAAAGACTACAGCCAACAGCCAGCTGGAATGTATGTTCTGCACCTGTGTGAGAGGAAATAATTGTATTCGTCATTAGAAAAGGAAACCAGACAACTGACGTGATGGATTCAAGACACTAGTTAGATGGTTAGCACCCTAACAATGCAGCCCTATTTTGAAAAAAAAAAGGGCCAACTAGTGCCCATGGTGCAGGACACACTGTAAAAACTATGGTGAAAGATGCTCACCAGCAGACATTAACTGGTTGACCTTTGGCTTGGTGTGTCAGGGCCCTTACAGTAACATGTGATCTTAGTAGCTTCTAGTTACCACATTAATTTGGAAGACATGTAGGTATGGTTAGATTTGACATCACAAAAATACATTAACTTCAGCATGCTTACATGCATGCCACTGTAGCCTAAAGCTGTCACGTGCATTATACAATTGTTTGTCAGTCAGTATAAATCAGATAATTAATAGAAATAATGTAGTATGTTATTCATAGGGTCTAATAGGATCGGGAAGGATTGAACTGATGAATGAGTCGAGCACTCGGGCTCTGATGGTAAAATTACGTAATTATCCCCGTAGTCTTGTGGATGTTGACACAGAAAGGTAGTGGTAGGGAGTGCTAATCCAGATAATTTGGACTATTCTGCGTCACCCAAAAATGTGCAGCCTCTCACACCTTGAACTATAAATTTACACATCACTTAAGTCTCACGGTAATGAGATTTGAAGTAAATAATAAGATTTGAAAACATGCAGAGGGGCTAATCTGGGATTGTTATTTTTGATGCTGTTTTACACATTTCTTTGCAACCATTTAATGTTTGATGACAAGCCTACCTCGCCATCTGTGCACCATGAAAAACCATGATAAATGTAAACGTCTGACTTGATCGTGGCATCCTGTGGGGATTTTTTTTAAATTTACCCTTCGTGTTCTCATATTTAGAATCACACTGTTATCACATTTAGGAAATTATATCAGATCAAACTGTCAAGAATCCCCACTGGCATCTCATTCATTATGATTTATAAAGCCCTGAAGTGAACCTAAATCAGACCTCCTACTGTGTACAGGAGGAGGAGGAGGTAAGGCGGTCAACGGTAAAGGCCAAGCACGAGCAGACAAACGGGCCAAGTAGACAGGGAATGCTCCCCAACCTCCCACCCATGAACAGACACTAATTGAGAAGTCTATGAAATATAGATGATCTCTGTGGTGGCCCCCCTCTTACTCTCCCTCTTCTCTCCACTGTTCCTCACATCCTCTGTCTGCCTGCTTGAGTGACTCAAGATCAAGATTGCATGCAGACGCCGTGTTGGCATGCACATGCCCCGCTGCACACTAGGTATATCAGGGATGGTCCAGTGGACATGATCGGTCAGCTCAGTCGGTCAGTGTGTGTCTCAGTGTGTGTGAGACAGAGAGAGGGACCAGGCAAAACATTATCCATAGGATTGTTATTATCTAAACATAGGAAAAGGAGAGAATAATTGTAAGTGTATTTGAGTTTCTATGCTTGTATGTGTGTGGTCTTGTTTGCTTTTCTGTGTTTGTATTCTTGTAATCACAAAATATCCAGACAGAACAAGAAGAGAAATATGAGAAAAATACTTCAAAACAAAATTCCCCTCACTTGGGGGACTATTTTAGTGCAATCTTTAGGTTGAGGTTAAGTTTTTGTAGTTTCCGTCTTTAACATTGTCCACATCAGAAGGGGCATTTTGGCGGTGAGGAGTCATGGTGGGCAACAATGTGGTGAGAGAGGAAGTCGTAAACCGGAAACATACGGCCCAAAGGATGCCAATACCAATTTAGGTGACAGTGTAGTGGGTGGCAAATACGGATGCGGGAAAATTTTCACAAGTTCCGTCCGCCAGCCACAATCAAACTTAAATGCCAACAATGGCAACATTGTTTCTGTTGCAACACTGTTATTTTGCATCCTGGCACAGTATCCATTGAAGTGATGTTCGTATGGAATCTGCAGCAGATTTTTGTTGAAAAACAAAATTCATTGACAATACTGGAGTCAGTGTGTTGTGTAGGGTGTAGAAGACAGGGGTGTGGATGGGTGTGTCGTGCATCTGACTTTCATGTCCAGAATAACAATCCATCCTGGCTTTTTTTTTGTTTTTTTTACTGTAACCATGATTCTTCCTCAAAGAAATAGTTTAACATTTTGGGAGGGAAAAATGCTTATTTGCTTTCTTGCTGGGAGCTTTATAGGAAGTTTGATAAAACTGTCAGGCCTGTATAACATATATAAGAAGCAACCACAGTTGCACTGTGACAGGAGCTTACAGAGCGCTCCAGCAATGACATTTTGCTGTAGGCAGACATGGAAGTTAGCATTGTCCTGGTTCCCTCTTCCGATAGCCAATGGGAATTTTCCACTGGATTATTGGATTTTTGCAGAAAATAAGATCTGTGGCATACAAATGTTTATGATACATGTTTTGTTCAGCAAGATAATCTTAACAAATAAAAAACACTTGTGATTTTTTTGTAAGTCTAAATGCAATCACCAGAAGTAAAAGCTTTCAGTTGCTTGACTGAGTCCAGGAGGGCATGTGAATAGAGACACACAGACAGTCAGGTGAGCAAGGGAGCACCATACTGACTCTGCCTATGTGTTCAGAAAACTTGTTTGGAGTCAATTATCTTGCAGGCACTTGGTGTTATTGTCGTGTGTGTGTAGTGCAGTGAATGAAGGTCGGGGTTAGGGGTTAGTCTGTGAAGGTCTTCTCAAGTGTAATTATACAAACTTGTGTGTGTGTGTGTGTGTGTGTGTGTGTGTTTAGAGGGAGCACAAAGATGGAGAGGTCACTAATTTGCCCTGCAGCTGCAGAGGAGATGTTTAAAGGCCAGCAGCAGAGGACGGATGGGGGCCTGTTGCCACTGTAGTTATTTTTATGGGATATCCACACCGCGCACAACCAGGACAAACACAGTCACTGGGGAATACAGTTTAACCTTCCTGTATATCCAAACTTGTCTTTTTCTCTTTAAATTCTTTAGTTTTTTTGTCTTCCTTTTTGATTTTTTTTTTGTGTAATTTTGTTTGCATTATATTTTTATGCTCATTTCCCTTCAATTCAGTACAAATAAATTATTTTCAGTGAATTTAATTCAACTGAAATAAAGCAGCTGTTTTATAAGAAACATTTTATAACATTTTATCAGACAGATATCACTGTATTTATCTTAAGAAGTAGCAAAAAGAAAATCTCTATGAGAATTGTAAAGCTCTGCCTCTTGTGTATATCTGGCAAACACACACACACAAACACACACACACACACACACACACACACACACACACACACACACACACACACACACACACACACACACACACACACACGCACCCTCCTGTCCCGGCTTTTGAGAATTCCAGGAGAATGTTGCTTACCATCAGCACTTTGCCTTGGCTGTCAGTCGTCTCCTAGCTCTCTCCGATGGCTCACACACAAGTGGAAAATCATGCCTGTGTGTGAGTGTGTGTGAGCGCATGCCATGTGTGTGTGCGCTCTCATGTGCAGATGCACTTGACTGTTAGATTACATGTGTGTTTGTGCATGATCAGCTGAAAAGCCTGGCGTCTTTCTACAGACTGTGCTGAGGAACAATACTGGGTGTAGCTCAGAGAAGCAGCTCGCTCTGTCTGGAAATAAAAGATCTTAGTTTTCGATGGAGTGCCGGTGCTCAGTTTTGCCCTTTTCCAGATGATAAGTGACACGAGCTGACATCAGGGTCAGCCATGCAGTCAATTGTGGAGCTGTGGAAAGCCATTCTGTGCCACTCCAGTGGTGTTAAGCCTCTTTAAATCTCATTATCTCGCTCATTGGCATCTGCAATGCATTCTCCACCAAATGTCACATTATAATTTGTGAAAGTCCAAATCAGCCGTACTTTTCTTTACAGGTGAGTGTGAGAAAACTGATGAAGTGAGCTACAGGAGAAAGTTAGGGCATGTAGGAAGGAGACAGACAGCAAAAGAAGGACAAGGGAGAGTAACTGCTGTACTTTTATTACCTCTCTTCTCATTTATACATCCTCAATTCCTTTTCTCTCCTCCTTTCCTCATAACTTATGCCACATTCACATGCTGCTTGGATGGTCCCATTTCCCAATTTCGGAAGTCTTTATTCTGACTTTAGTGTGTTTTTCACAAGCTTTAAACTATACTGTGGAAACAACAGGGGCGCTACAAAGATGTGTTGACTTTTATTGTCCAGAGCATTCAAGCAACATGTTGATTACAGATTGAAGCTTTATATAACAAAGTGATTTTGTCTCATATTTGTTGCTGCACCAGTACCACCCCTAAAATACTAAATTATTAACTAATCTAGGTCCCTCTACATGGACAGCAACTTTCGATTGCAACCTATTATGTTTCAAATTGCATGTGAGCAAATAATTGAGACGCAATATGTGAATTAATATAGTTTCTATCAACATTTACTTTCACTTTTTCTGCATGTATGGCATTAACTTGTGTACCAACATTTTTTGAGCAAAAATCTGCAAATATCAAATACAGAAAATATCATAAAATGTTACGGAAAGATTTTTTTCAAATGTAACCTCTTTGTAATCACCAACATTTTGATAAGTAACTATAATTTAATTACATATTATGTTCAATTACAATTGCATTTATTTGCAATCTAATTACTGTAACTAATTACTCTCCAACACTGCTGAGCAGACATTGAACTAAGCATTTGCCAGGAGGAGAGTGGCTCCGGGAGTGCTCCTCAGCCCTTTGTCTAATGGTTAGCAGGTGATAAGTGAGGATATCATTTGAATGATCCTTTAATTTGGACCGAGCCTTTAATTTAGACCAGGACAAATGAGCGTACATGCTGCTGAAAGAAAGTGGCCATATGCGGCCAAGACCAGCTTCGAATGTGGTTTGAGTGATGGGATCTCTAGACACATTGAGGACGCATTTGGCGCATTTACACCTGTACTTAGAGCTGTCAATTTGTGATCTAATCACCTAAGATGCATTTTAATGCCAGTTATAAACAGGGCCTTAATAAGTTAATAATGGTTCTAACTGTGCAAGTTTAATGACAATATGTAAAGACAAACGAATCACTGAAATGATAAGAGTCAATTTTATTTCACATTTTTTGTTAGTTATGTCTTAGTAATCTTGATTAGTAAAACATAGTTTGCTATAATTTCTAATCTCCAAAGTGATACTTCCAAAAGCCACTCTTCACTTTCCTCCATCCTTCTGACTTCTTTCTTTCACTTCCAGCTCCCTTGTGTCTTCTTTCATACAGGCCACAGTCTCTCCATCCAGCTCTCAAGTCATCAGTTTCTTTCTTCAACCACCCTCCCCTCTCCCTCCCTCCCTTCCCTGTCCTCCAATTTCCTTCTCCCTCCTCACCCAGGTTTGTCGTCTGCCACTGTGGCATGCTAACACTCTGACAATGCGGGGAGCTGAATAATTGATGTGTGGATGTGAAAGTTTGATGCCTGACTCGCGGGCAGATTGAACCTGCAGGCAGCATGCCTTTGCCCATCAGCCGACTCCCTGCTCTCTGCACCACTCAACACTCTCTCTCTCTCTCTCTCTCTCTCTCTCACACACACACACACACACACACACACACACACACACACACAAACACACACACTTTACCATACAGTATCTCCCAATGGACTCCTCCACTTCTTCTCTCAAACTCATTGTAAAACCTCTCAGATATTTGCTGCAAGATTCTGTAACTGTTAGAGAAATTGACCTGAAATGTGTTACCAGTACTTGGGCTATCACTTATGATATTGATGGAATAAACAATATTTTCTGGAATAAAGAAAAGCACCAGTTGAAAACACCACTGAGGTGTTGACAGAGGAAATTTGTAACCAAAGCAACAACAAATTACAGAAAAGTGAAGTCTAAAACTCATATGGCGCTAATCAAATGACCACTAACCCACACACTAGACACACTGACACATAACAGAACCTCACAGCATGTAACAGGATAAAATCATAGCATAAAATCACCTGCAAAGTAAATGAGTGCGACTTTAGATTCATGACTCTTTTGTGTATCACTTGATTTATCACCTGAAGAGCCAATCTCTCCTGTAATGACTAACCAGGAAATGTCTTTTTTAATATTACCTTCATGAAACTAAGGCTGGCTTATAGATGTCCGGATATCATTATAACTCAACAATACGTTTCTCCTTGACAGCTATCACCAAACTAGAAAAGTCACTTAGTGCCGTGCGTGCAAGACTTGGGAATTTTAATGTCAGTAACAGTTCAAGTAAACTTACATTTCAGTTGACTCATATTTCCCGTGTGATAGGATTTGCTGTAGGCTATCCATCAATTAGTTAGAATCTAAACACACTTTCTAAGTGCTGAAATAGAACCTGGTTTGCTTGAAAAACTCAATTTAGTTCATCTGTTGTTAGGGTTTTCTGTGTTCAGAAAGATGATGACTCCAAAATACCTAAAAGTCTAGCTACAGTTACAACCTATGACTGCATTTACAAAATCTTTAAGCATTTAATAATAACTGAGGACTGCTTCTTTCATTTCTTTTAGCATCATTCATATTCAGCACCCGCACAAATTAAAGATGAAATCAGAACTATATTTAGGAACAAGTCATTTTCTTTTGCAGCTAAAAATAACTTACCACTTAAAAAAAAAAAAAAAAGCCAGCGCATTATTATATTTACATGAGCATGATTACACTGATCTCATGCAATGTATCATGGTGTATAATAATGGCTATCTTAAGTCCAATCATTAAACATGTAAACAATATTTATCCTCTGTGTGTCTGCACTGTGTGCAAGGTCACCATAGTACAGTATATTAATGGGGGTTGCAAGTGTCGCTTATCAGTGCCAGACAGTCACTTGTCAGTTACATCGATGTCTGGAGATAAAGACTGCAACTAGAACTATGATGGTTTTCATTATCAGTTAATCTGTTAATAATCCAGTATGTGGGATTTAGTTGCATAAAGTTGTGAGTTTGCAAAACTGAAACTTCTCCCGTTCGCCAAGCATGTAGGAGAGCTAAGGCGGCCGACACGAAAATACAAAAACGCCAATGATGGACTCTGTGGAAGGGGCCCCGCTCCTTATGTCACTAGAAACAATATAAACTCATTCTGTAGTAATGAAAACTCACTGTAAATGTGCTTGGATACTTTCCACTACATTAAATTATTTCAGTCTGTAATTTAGGTCAAGTCAAAATCAACTCGTTACCGGCATTTTCTAAAAATAAAGTGTTATTAATGGTTCTTGGTTCTAGTGCAGCGACATGCCTTACTTCCATGTTTCAACATACAAACACTTATTTGTAGAACAGCTTAATTTTTATAGGAAAAGGGTTGAGCAGGTTTCCATTAGTAGTTTCCATTATTAGTTCCATGAACTGTGGTTCATGTACAAGCACAACTAAACTAACTAAAAATATAAACGTAAAAATAGAAGTACAGTAATAGTAAACAATTAGTTCAACATGTACATATCTAAATAAAAATAAAGTATGTATAATATAAAATGTTTTATATATATATATATATATATATATATATATATATATAATGCAAAGAAATACAGTAATAGACAATTTGCACTAATATGTGAATATTTAAATTATAATATGGATAATGTGCTGAGTGTATTAAATGTGTAAATTAGAAAACGGTGCCTTATGCTATGATACAATCTATAAAACTAGTGTGTAGGTTTAAATATAAAATTAGAAATATGTGTGCAATGCTATAATGAACAACAGAGATACGCATAAGTAAGAATAACAATAATAATATGTAAAATATATACAATATGTGTCGCATGTTACAATACTTAAGTACATTTAATATTGTACAATTACTTTTGATACCTGAATACAGTAAATGTCAGATACTTTAGGACTTTTACTTAGTAATATTCTAACAAACTTTAACCTTCTACTAAAGTCATTTTCTGGCAAGATATTTGTACTTTTACTCAAGTATTGCTCTCTGGTAGTTTGTCCATCACTGCACAGTAACCTACAACAGTCCATAACGGAAATGCATTCAGTGTAAGATCACTTAAAACAGAGAAAAGTGGCATATTTGCACATATTAGAAGTTAAAATCATTTTGTAAGAAAAAAAAATCGATTTAAATTCTGTCGATCAACTAACTGATTAATCAACTAAATTGTTTCTCCTCTGCATATGTCAAGCTGTTAAAACACGACACCTGACACTATGCATTTGCTGGAGATTGTCTGAACTCCCAGGCCCCCTGAACTGCCCACGAGACAGTTTAACCAGCGCACCTGAAACTGACAGGAAACGCTTCAACGTGGATGCGCAGTTAGCTTGATATTTCCTGGACAGGTAAGAAACTTGCCTGCCTCAAAATCATTAATATTTTACATACATTCAACACGAACCCTCTTTAAGCATTGTTTTGTGTCCTTCACAAGAATGAAACACATGAGTTATGCTGGCACATTGTCTCGTTTACCAGGCTGTGCGGCACCACCTCACCTGTCTAAAATGTAGTAAAACTGTGACTAAATATTTCTATATGAAGCCTCGAGTTATCTCTGTGGTCTCCAGCAACTGCCTGTGGACGTTAAGGAGAAAACATTTAGCTAATCATGCCCTAAAGCATTAGAGTCAGCGCTTACATGCTCAGATTTAAAATGCCTCGATTTAAGCATTTTTTCTTTAATCTACAAGGCCTCCTAAGTGTTTGCGCTCCTTTTAAATATACTGTGGAAATTACTGTTTATAGCCCTAGGATTTGTGTCTCGTATTTCTCCCTCAGGTCACAACTGAAATGGGCCGAAAGTGCCTCCATGAACTTCATCTTAATGGAACTCGAAATGGCTTAAAGCAGCAGGAGCTGGTCTCCAGGTGAGTTTAACCTGTTAATGAAGGATCTTATGGCACACTCAATATAGTTGTATTCTCGCTTTGTTCGGTTAAGATAAGACCAAGGTTGACACATATAAAACTTGTGTGCTGGAACACATTAAGAGCACACAACATTTATCTTGATATCATAAGCTGATACAGCAGTATTTGCACTTTGCATGCATTTTTTAGATGTACTGTTTTAGTGTGTAGAGCTCCAACAAATGTACCAATCAATTGTCTTTTTTTACAAGCAAATTTGCTCAAAAGTCTGAGGTTCAAGCTTCTTTATTGTGGGGATTTGCAGCCTTTATTTGTCTTATGTGATAGTAAACTGAATGTATTTAGGGGTTTGTGCCAAAACAAGCATTTCGATCCTTTGACTCCTTTGAGCACATTGGTTTGATTTCTTTGATTAACATAGGAAGAACGCAATGAGCAACTTAACAAGACATTGCCAAAAATGAGCAAAACATTAATAAAAAGGTTACAAGAAAATTAGCTGGGGATATGCAAAAAAAAAAGGGGAAAAAGCAACAACAAGAAATTTACCTATTGTGTTGAAAATACAAAAAGATGTATTCATTTTATATTTTTTCTAATAATAAATAAAAAAAATAATATATAATAGTTTTTCAGGGCATTTTTCCCTAAGTTTTTGATGATTTTTCAGTAACTTTCTCCCTTTTTTTTTGAAACAATTAAGTAATTTTCTTGTCACATTTTACAAATTTCATGCTAATTTTTGGGATGTTTGTTGCCAAGTTGATCATTGCCTTTTTTCCCCCCGTCACTGAAAGAAAGCAAACCAATTTGCTCAGTCTCAGGGTCAAATAGCTTGTGAAAGGCATCTGAAAACACATGAAAACTGATGTGAATTCAGGTCTTTAAGGGTTAAGGGTGCCCGATGTCACTTGGGATAGACACCAGCCCCCCGCAACCTTTAACAGGATAAAGCAGTTTCAGATAGTGAATGAATGAATGAAACTTCTCCCGTGTGTCAGGCGTAAACTCCCGCTTAGAATTCCTTCAGTGTACGTTGTTCAGAGGATTTTTTTTTACCCTAAACTGAATTATCTGCAAAGATCTCTCCACAACAAAATGGCCAGCCGATTTAAACTGATAAAAACACTGAATAAAGCAGTTTTATGTTACAAATCAGTGCGTCTCCGATGTTGCTTGGCCTGTTGGAGATGGGCCGCTAACATTGCACCTGCTAATGTGTGCTCACCTTTTTTCTCTGATAACTTAAGAGTCGGATGTTTAAGAGGTTTTTAGTGGAAGCCAAATTATCCACAGAGGTCTCTTCCTTTCTAAAACAAATGGACCTGATGATTTAAACTGGTAAAATACAGAGTGATGCAGTGTCACCCTACAAATCAGGGCTTCTACATCGCTGCTTAGCATGTTGGAGATGAGTTTCTAACCTAGCATCAGCTAATCTGTACTCATCTTTTTTCTCTCATAAATTAAGATCCAATAATACAGGATGTTTTTACCAGGAGCCAAATTATCCACAGAGGCCTCTTCCTCTCCAGAACAAGTTGCCCCAGTGATTAAAACTGATAAAAACACTGAATAAACCAGTTAAAGAAATCTTTTTTTCAGATGCTGCTCCTCTCAGACGGTCTGATAATAATGCAGTGCACATGGCAGAATCCATGGATGACAACCTTCTCCCTCTGTACATATAAACTGCTCATTCTAAGGTAAGGAAAACACAACTATTCTTATTTTCATACTTGTTATATTATATTTCTGCTAGTATATCCCCTTAAATCCCATACACTGGACCTTTTAAGAAATCCCCTTCAACTTCAGATGAAAATAATTGTTAGATGCAACCCTGGTTTATAATATGAGTGAGTGCCCGCTTTTGTGCTCATATGCATTTTGCTCTACGTGAAGGCATCCGTGTCCCTGCCTCTCTATCTTCCTCTCCTTCTGTCGACTGTATGTGAATGTGTCATGGAGGAGACGTTAGAGCCCTGCATGCTGATTTATTCATGATATGACTTTTAATATCATTTACTGGGACATGGGAGTCTGCATCTCAAATAGGCCTGCCGGCACCTTTGTGTGCGTGTGTGTGTGTGTGTGTGACAGAGAAAGAAAGAAACAGACTGCACTTAAATATGCTCACATGCATTTATATTTGTGTGTGCATTTGTGCATATAACTAGGCATGAGTGCATGAATTGGCAAATGCTTGTGCACTAACATTTGTGTGGAGGAAATCGAGACAAATTGTGTTTGCAGCAAAGTGTGTTTGGACCAACAAAGAGGTGGACCTTATGATGATTGCCCATAGTAGGGTTGTGATTGAGTTATCGTACAACAGTAGGAAGTCATTGTGTAATGGGCAGTAGCCAGCTATGGGGGCTGATACCAATCTGTTAAGCAGCATAGGGTGTGGAGAGGAATGTAGGAGGAGGTGTCTAGTTTCTGTGGTAGCTGACTGTTTTGTTAGCCAGTGTGCGTGCTTGCTTGCATGCATGTGTGTGTTTCCATTTAATTCATTGCTACGTATTTGTCAGTACATGTTTGACAGTTGACGCTGCCAAGACAGCAAATGTAAAATTAATTTTGCCTACTGTATGCTGAAATCTACTTTCCGCATTTCATTCTGACTATATGCAGTAAATATTCAATTCAACAGCCACAAATACATATTCCACATATATTTTTGTCAATTAGCTCCATGTGCAGAGGTTTTTTTGTGTGCGTCTAACCATACCTATTACTGACTATAATTAAATGATGAGGAATAGGTGGGTGGATGGAACAGGAGGCAGACAGAGAAGGGGGCGGCTGGAAAGCGTGATTTAATTTGGTTATGATCTAATTTGCTTTGATTAAAAATGTATGCAAATCCCTCTTAGCATAAGGGATCAGTGAGGAGAGGCGACACCTCTTGCTCTCTCTCCCTTTCTCTCTCACTCCCGCTGTCACCCACCTCCTCCTCCTCCTCTTCTTTCAGTCCTCCTCCTCCCTCTGTCTGCGGCCACTAAAGTGAGATGTGTGAATTGGAGAGCGCAGTGTGTACAAGTGTGCATGTGTTGTTCGAGGTGTGTTCTTTTGTGAAGCGACGAGATGAACCCACTCACATTGGGTGTTATTGCACCTCATATCTATTGGCTGAGTATCTGCTACAGGCTGGCTCTGGGTGTGAGGTGGTTTTGTGAGAGCGTGTGCGATTTTGTATGCGTGTGTTTGTTTGGTTTGACCCCGTCTGCCAGTGAGCCGCGTGTAGGAGTGACTTTGCCAAGCCGCACATGTCTCCCAGAGGTTGATCCTCCCCACAGCCCGACGCTGAAGGTCAAACTGCTGAACGCTATCTCCTCCTCCCAGTTTCCCTCAACATTCTTCATTTCTTGTTGATCTTTCTCTCTTTCTTCTTTTCATTCACACATGTAGACACACAACCTTACCCTCCACCTCTGTCCAGTCTGTCCTGTGCTCTCGGCCACTGACAACCTTCACAAAAAAAAGCCTTACACACAGTGTATGTGTGTGTTTACCTGCCACTCTCCATTTTGTGTTTGTGATTTTATTCTATTGTGTCGGTATAAGGAGCAGGCCATCTAGGTAACTGCATCTATTAGCATGGGGGCTCAGTCTTCACGCCACTCTCAATATCTTCCCGTCTCTGCACTCTCTGTCAGCCTGTCACCACTGCCTCTCCAAGTTTACTGTAATGAACTCTGGTTTGCCTCTGTGCTCCCCTTTCTCCTTTCCTCCTCTCTCTTCTCCTTCTCCTCTCTTTTCTGTGCTCGCCTGACTCCAGGCAGCCAGGCAGCCAGCCAATCAGACGTTTTATTAGACATCTAAGCAGCCAGCTTTCCTTATCAGTTAGACCGACAGCTGTCATGTCAGGAGGATGACTAGTTAGTTGGTCAGCACCACTAAGCTGGTGAGTCAGCTAGGTAGTCAGTAGAGGTAGGCACAAATATTACAAATGTTGACTCTTTTTTTTTTGGTCAGAATTAGTCATCACAACTATGTGGACCAAGCATTTCAGTCTTGTTGACAGCTGGGAGATAAGATGTTACAGTGTGGGGTTTTAAAGAGTAGTTTCTCATCACAGTGGGGAAAAATACAGAAGGAAAACTGTAAAATAATGTGATCTTTCACAGGGGAGAGGGTATTATATTCTGATCCAAGTAAGAGTTTCAGTGTAGAGCCGCAGCATACCTGATGTTCATCCGCACTCTTATGGAGCTCTCGCTCTCCTCCAAATCTCTCTGCAGAGTTTTAGCATTTTGCATTTTCACTCCATTTCTTTGCCTCTTTCTTGCAAATCCTAGCATAAAGTTGGGAGACACGTTTTTTTCCCCCCAAGGATTTCTGTTTTGGTATAGGAACAAATCAGAATTCATCCTCACAGGAATTCCAGGGTTGACTACCACTGTTGACGACTGTAACTGCAACTGCCTTTTTGATAACAGTGTGCAGATTGACAGGAAATGTAGGAAGAGAGACGGTAACCAGGACACTTCAGCTATGTAACTCTGGAGGGCTTCACACACCAGGGCCGTGACAAATAAATGACACAAAAATGTGAAATACTCTGCTGCGAATATGGCTTTACCTGACTTGGAATAATGTCAGTCAGATTGAATTTAGCTGTTCAATACGAATACATTCAACTATTCTTATTTTCCCATATGGAGTTTGAGAATTTGAGACGGCTACGTTCACGTAATATAGTGAGCAAGCCAAGTTACCCTTCTGACCTAATTCATGCTAACTACACTAACAGTGGATCAAAAATATGGAATGTTTTTTTCGCTGACACTAGATATCAAACAAAAGCCAGAGACTTTATCATATCAAGTTGCTGTGAGCTGTAAATTCACTGCTTCTAAGCAGAAGGCAGACAATAACTTTATCTTTGAGCCTGACTGGGAAAAACCTCTCTTTCTCTGGGCAGCTACCTCCATCTCACTTAGACTCACCCTGGGTCTGCGTCTGCAGCTGCCTATGCTGCAACACGATGTGAAAGTGAGGAGCAGTCAGACCGAAACATCCCCAGATGTACACAGACTGACAAAAAATAATAATAAAAAAACCCATCTGCTCGACTTGAAGAATCTCTGGCAAATATTCAACCCATTCTCATTCCAAGTTGTCAAATAACGCATGTTTGTCAGTGATTTCTGTGTAAGATACCAACACCAAAAGCCACCTTTCATGGCAGTATGATAAACTTTGATGATAAACTTTAGGTTGTCATGAGGCTGGACAGAATCTTTTGCGATGTTATGATACACCACCAGTTGAGTTGACAGCATATGGCGCGGCTGTATGATACATGAATTGGCGGAGTCAGTTGTTAATGCAGCTGGATGGAACCCGTTACGGACATATAATATGTTGCTGGACAGCGTCAAGTTGAAACGCTGCCGGTAACAACGTAATTTAAGGAGTGTGAGGGTCCTTGTAGGGCGGGCGGGAGGGGCAGTGGATGCGTCAAACAAACCCTGGGAACCTGGTGTTCACCTAGAGCGTAATGTGTAGACGTGGAAGTCCACTTTCAGAGCAGATGAGAATGTGTTGCAGTTTTAGACTTTCAGGGGGCACCCCAGCCTGCAAATACTGTCCATCAGAACTATTTCTACTGGCAGCTATGCAAATTTTCAATAACAACTTACCAGGATCCTGTTGACCCAGAGCAGCGTCTAGCAGTCTGTCTGAGCTAAATTGTTGTATAGCCTAAGCTATTGTTAGCAATTTTATTGAGTTTCCTTTTTGCAACATGCGTAAACTTGAGTCACGCAGTGTTTTTGCACAAAACTGACAAAAACATCAATTAAAAGAAAATGATGTGCAATAATCTCACAAAAAATACCCCTGGTGCATAAAGGCCTTAAAAGTTTGTAAGCAATTTTTTCCTACCTTTTCTGATTTGTAAAGGCCAAGGATATGTGCAAATTTCCACTCAGATTGAAATATTCTTAACTTGCATGGATGCATCTTCGCTCAGGCATGTTTGCGTCTAATCACGTCTAATCACGTCTTCCCACGTCTTCCCACGTCTTCGTCTTCTCGCTGACTTTATATGTAAATGTACCATCTATAAACTTTGCTTCGCATGCATGTCTGATCGAGTGTTCTTCTCTGCATTTACTTAGTTGTTTAATATGTGCTTCTTTCTGTCTGTCAAAGCCAAAAATATGTTTATATCGATGGCAAAGGTTGTGTGTCTCATCTTTTGTAAATTTCAGTAATCTAAAAGTGCTTTCATCTAATCACTCAGTCAAGTCAGCCAGTTTTTTTTTTTGCAGTTTGAAAGGCATCAAATCAGTCAGTTTGTTTACTGAGTCAGTTGGTCAGTCAGTCAGTAACTCAACCATTCATCCAGTCAGTCAGTTAACTCAGTCAGTCAGCCTGTGTCTGCTCTCTTACATAAGCTGGGCGACAGATGCTGAATCATGAGCTGCCCGCTGGAATGCTCTCTCTACCCAGAGGGTGCCAGGAGGGAAGACAGCACACACACACACACACACACACACACACACACACACACAAATATCCCCTCAAACACACACATGCACAAACTCAACTGTATGCATTCATGCAAACATCGTGCACACTCTGGCTTGCATGTACAAACACACACACATTGCATGTCATGCACTATTTCACATGAGATTCACTCCTCATGATTGAACTCCAGAGGGGAGATAGTAGAGGAGAGAAAGAGGGAGAGAAGAAGGGAAACACAGGGGTGAGAGAGTGAGCGAGCAAGGTTGAGTGTGAGACAACAAGACAGGGAGAGAGAGAGAGAGAGAGAAAGAAAGAGGAAGAGAGAGAGAGGCTTGCAGATAGACTGACAGAGAGTTCAAGAGAAAGAGAGAAGAAAGGAGAGTGAGATCTTCCCTCAGCTGTCTGTGAGGGTTTTGATGTGGTTTAAAGGGTTTTTCATGTTATGCAACTTTGAAGACGAGGCGTTTGATGTTTAGTTTGCTAGTTTGTTAGCTATTGGATTAATCTCTCTACCTTCTACCTCTCTTTTTCTGCAATTTATCTGATTAGTGCTAGGGGGCTTGCGTCACCCTCTTTTTGCCTTTTGTCTCGAGCGATGCTCAGAAGGGTGTTTTTCAGCGTCTCTTCAGAAACTTGGCACCTATCATCTATTTATGGGAGAAGCAATTGAAACTGGAATAACGGCCCTATTTGCCTGCCTGTCTAGCCTTTCAAAAACACGACTGAAATGCTGATGGAACAATGACAACCATTTCTCCCTTTTTTTCACTCTCATCTCCCAGTTTCTCTCACTACCTCTTCCAATCTCGCCTCTCCACGTCCCCTCAGCATGGGTGATTCATTTGTCTCCAACACAATATAGCACAACATGGGCTCGCCACCGTCCATATTGCCACAATGCGTATTTGCCGAACGCCGGGGATTACATAAATGTATTTCCACATTCCCTCCTTCCAGCGTTTTCCTCCTCTGCCCTTCCACTTTTCCCCTCATTCACTTATTCCCTTTCCTCTCAGCAGCAACACACACGTTCCCAGTTTCTCCCCCCTCTTCCTCCCTCTCTCTCTCTTTTCCATCCCTCTCTCTTTCCCTCTCTCATCAGACCAATGTAAGAATAGAACAGGGGAAGCCCTCTCACCTCTCCCTGCACACTGGCTAATTAGCATATTCATGAGAGGTGCCATAAATTATACATGAGATCCGGAGGGGAAACAGAGGCAGAAGAATGAGACGCAGACACACATACTCTCTCTCTCCCACATGCACGTGCACACGCGCACTCCCATATGCAGGTATGCTCGCGCACACACAAATAAACACACACACATACACACATATCCTCACTTTCTCTTCCTCTCACACCCTCTCTCAATCACACAACACAGACGGAGATATACAGGCAGGTAATTGGTGAGAAAAAGTGTGTGGTACAGTACACTGGCAGTGTGCAGGGCGAGACAGCATACACAGTATCGAAAGGGAGAAGTCACTCTCAGGCGAACAGAAAATGCAGTGCACACACGCAGGCACAATGCTTAGGTTGGCTGTATTTTTCTCCACACTCGAAGGTAAGAGGGTTTAGGCACTTTGAGGCACTAAGTAAGGTTAATGCAGCGAGGGTTAATGCTAAAAGGAAGCTCGAGAATGGAAAGCGTTAGATTCAGACAGATCTGGAGGTCATTGGTTTGCTTTATAACCAGTAAGAGGGAAAACTGAAAGGCCAGAAAGATCCCTGGGATTATTCCTAAATGTGACATTCCTGTTAGGGAGAATAAAAGCTTAAAAGTAATTAAAACATCACAAGTTCAGCTGCCACTTGGTCGAGCAAGAGCCTCAAAGTTATGCACCATCATTCAAACTATACCATATTTGTTTTAAATCCAATTAATGTGTTTTTCTCTCTTATGTGATGGATATTCCAATTTGGAGCCAGACTCTGACTCAGCATGCTGACGGATGATCTAGACGTCTTTAGCCACATATATCATATTTACATGTGGTCCAAAATAAATGCAGGAAGATGAAAGCTGACAGGAGGCTGGAATACCTCCAAGATTTTTTCTTTTTTTGATGAAAAGGGGCTTCTTCAGTCTGGAGAATGAAGCCACTCCATGGCAGCATCACTGAAAGGGATAGACTTTCAACCAGCTTTGTATCGTAACAGTATGGGTGGTATGTGTAAATGAACTGTGGTAAACTTCTCTCCATCTTACCAGTTACCAAATTTGCGCTGGCCTCGAACTACAAATTTTTACCTCTGTAAACCAGCAAGCACAGAAACACAGAGTATAGGCACGAATCCAGAGAGCGACGCTTGCCTCTCTCACTTTCTCTTAAATGCAGACCAAACTCAAATTAAACTGTAAAACTAGACAGTGCTGATGAAATATAAACCAAGATTATATTACTGTGTTATCTGTCCCTCATCTAAAATGTCTTTGGAAAACATATTTTAGTGCACTGTTTGGCTGTAAGAATTTATGAACAGGAAATGGGCACCAAACTGCTCATTGTAATGTAGAAATTGAGGCTGAAAAAACTGAGATCAAACAGTTAAACAACATGATGTTGTAAACCAAGAGTCTGTTTCTCTATTGCCTCTTTCTCACCTAAAATGCTTTCAGAAGTGCACTTCTTAATTGTAATACAGGTTTTTTGGTCATCAGCGGCCGCCCTGTTGTTCCAGGCATCGAAACGGACATGCTCATATTACAAAACCCACCAGTGGGTTTAGTTTAGTGGTCCCGTATGGCCAGTGCATTCTGGTAATTGTAGGTTTTCTGCCTCTTGAGCAAAATCAAATGCCACAGCTCTTTTCTCAGATCATGTAACACCAATTTCAAAAGTATTTGTGCCTATCTGCTATAAAGACAGCCCAATTTTAAGAAAAAAACATCTTCCCAGCAGTGAAATGCTTCTTTAAAAGGCTTTATATCCCTAAAAAAGTGAATTATATCAATACAAGAATTAGAAAAAAAGGAGTTTGATCCATAAAATGGCAGAAGGTTGTGAAAAATGCCCATTCCAGTTACTTAAATCCCAGATGTTGATATCTGGTTACTTGTTTTGTTGAGCCAAAATTCAAAAACCAAAGCTATTCAGTTCATTATCACACAAGACAAAACAACAAATCCCTCACATCTGACAAGCTGGAACTAGAGTACGTTTGCTATTTTTACATGAGCAGTTAATAAAGTATCAAATTAGTTCCTACCATGTTTATGTTAATTACCTAATTAATCAATCAAATTATCATTCTAGCTGGATTTCAAGCACTCTTTTGTCCATTTTGGGGTCAGTTTCGGCTAACATAAACTCATCCAAAAGAGGTACAAATGCCATCAATAGCCTTTTTTACACAGCGATTGTGCTATGACTGCTTCAAAGTCCCATCTTTGTGCCATAACTATGCGGCCCAAGGTCCCTTCCTGCTGGCTCTCCCTTTTACACAGACCTCTGTTTCTGTGCTGTTACTACATCCATCGTCAGTGATCACACCTTTTAAACAGAACAGGGAGGCAGCATAACGGAGCGATATTCCTGCCTTGAACAGACAGTATAAAAAACATCCTCTTCAATGTCTTTTAGTCAGTAAATTCTTTGATGATGCAGCTGACTTAGAGGTCAAGGTATTTCGATCTCTCGTCACACCAGAAAGGCAAGGTAATAACTGATGAGGTGACAAGCTTCTTCATACAGGCAGCATGCAAACAGGAGCATATTTAGGGACCCAAATCCAAATATCAGATAAAACTCAGTGGGCACAATTTACATTTTCACTCTCCCATACATCTTTGAAATAAACTTTTTTTTTTGATGTGGCTATGTAGAATTTAGATTCAAATACACAACATCAAGAAGATGTATACACATTACACACACTGGCTGTTAATTGCTTGCTATCTGCATTTAAAAGCCTTAGACTTGCCTTGATATCTTTTTTTCATCGAATACTGATTTAGTTTTTACTGTATCATTGGAATCCTGCATTTGCCGCCTCATTTGCACTTATTTGAAGAACTGCAAACAGGTGACAGCGTGTTAAATAGCATACTGCAGATACCTGAACACTCTAAAATAATCATAATTCCACTTTATTTGCGTCAAGAAAAATGTGCTTTTAAGGCTTGGGAACTGAGTAGATTAGATTAGAGCAAGATGTGCTGTTATTAGATAATGCTGTGCAGTGTGGATCCATATGGCACTCTTAACTACACTTTTAGGTACGACAGAGGTCCTGTTGAAATGATGTGGAGAAATGGAAGCGACAGCCTGAAGTGGAGGCAAGTGATTTTTACAGAGTTGCTGTTGTACATGATGGTATGTCTAAGCGTGCGATGTTGCAGCTAAAAGGTTCCCCCTCTGGCTTGCATAATGCTCTGTCACCATTATAGTCCGCAAATAGGCAGTAGGGATCCTGCCATACATGCTCAAGTGCTTACGACAATTAGCTGATTCTGGGTGGTTTGGATCTAATTGAAACACAAGGGAATGAGCGCGATTGAGCGATTTGCCTCTCCAGTGTACTAGATGGAATATTCATGAACATGTTGCCAGGACTTATCGTGTTCAACCAAGTCCTTGAGTGTTCGCCGGAGAGAATCTGCTTTCTTTTATCCATCCGTTTCCTGGATCCATTGGTTTATTGATAAAGAAACAGAGGATGAGCATGAATTTCCTCATGTATATGTTGAGCTGACATGTTTTTCTGTGATATTTATCATGAATTTGTGGTTCACCATGTGAGACCATGTTAATGTGTATGTGTTTGTCTGCAGGACTCTGTGTCGCTGTATACATGTGGACATAAACATCTGTGTACCTGTTGTTGTCTCTCTTAAAGGGCTGAAAGAGTTTTGAAAAAAAATCGAATTGTGATCATTCTGAGTGATTGCGATATGAATTGCTATATAAGCAGAAATACTAATGTTTACAGCACCATTCTCATTTTCATTGAAACACATATTGAAATGATTGTGGTGTGATTTTTATGGGGATCTGTATGGAGCATAAAAAATTCTGAAGTCTGCAGAATATGATGTGTAGGCCACAACATCTCTGCAGCATAGAAATATTTAATTAGATTTTTTTTTTTTCTTTTTTTGTGCATTTCCTCTTTAGCAAATATTTCGTGTCCTGCAATTTGAAAAATTCAATAGGCCATAGTTTCATTCCTTGAATTTGATAAAATTTCAATTAATTGTTCAGCCCTACTAGTGTTAAGTAATACAAACCGGGTAAACCGGTGCAGAAGAAAATCTCAATTACTATATTCTTTTTCCTTATACACAAGATTGGTCTACACACATTTGCACATCCCAGTTTTGATGATTTCATATTTTCAGTTGAGCAATATCATGTCTTGCTATGATGTTAGCACAATCTCAACCCCTCTCAAAAGCATGTTGGATGTCATCAAACGTGCAGTGTCCTAAAGCTAAAAACAACCTTCATCTAACTGCAAAACTGATGTTTGGTACACATGCATTCTTGACTTGTGCAATCGCATGCAAAAATGGAAATGCAAAAATTAAGAAAATGCCCTGTAAATCTGCTGTAAATACTAGAATGCACGAGTTAAAGTACAAGCTATGGTAGAAATTCACTCCTGTTGCAGTGTGAAATAATGATAACCTGCTCGTTGGTGAGTTAGCATTACTAACGTTACCTTCAGTCTAGTGTGTTTTGATACTTCTGTTTTTTGGAGCATATTGCCTTTGCCCTTAGGGGACACCATAGTTTTCACCCAAAAGCAGTTCTCCTCTCTTTCATGAATATGAATAACTAATTTCAAACGAGTGTAAGTGTGTGTGCTTTTGTCTACCCTGCAAATGTGTGCACGCCCGTTTACATCTGTGTGTGTATGTGTGTGTGTGCTCCTTCAGTGCGGGTGGCAGGAGCTAATATCAGATTACGGATGTAAATTGGCAGAGTGGCTCTCTCTCATTATCACTAATAAGACTATGGCCTCGCTCTCTGCGCCCTCTCTCCCTCTCTCTATGGTCGGTTAGATGAGAGAGAGATGAGCTGATAGAGAGAGAGAGGGAGAGTAAAGGGCCGCTGCAGCCCTGTTCCTGAAAGCAAACGATTTCAAAATGCACTCGCTGATACAACACACAACTATACCACATTATACACTGAAAGAAAACCAGGGAACTTTTTCTTGAGGAGCACAAAAGCGGTGCAAGTGTATATATTATTTCCTCCTCCCCCTCTCTATCACACATGTAGACAACTGTGTATCTTACACTATTAAAGTAGCATGTACTCACTGTTTCTTTCCCTGTCTTTGTCTCATATATAATTACACATGTATGCACAGCACCATTCTTCACACATCAGTCCAAGGACATTACACTAAATGAGACAGAGATGTATTTATAGTCACAGAGAATTTCTGAGGCAGAACTAAGGCCTAACATACAAACTAACACGCAATTATTCTCACTACTTATCGTCAGCAATGCACTTTATTTCATAATCTAAGCAGCAAAGCTCTTTATTATATATGTATTCCAGCAAAGATCTGCATGAAGATTTACGATGCCAAAAGGAGTTGCAAGCAATTTTAATGGTACTGTAGAGTCACAATCAATCATGTAGCTTATTGGATATGAAGCAGTTTAGAGTCATTCGAACATATGTGCACATGCTTGTTTGGAGACGCACAAAGCTCTGGTGTGTGTGCGTGCACAGATACAAAATTTCAGTATTTGTGGTGATTATCCCAGCAAATAAACTTCGACTGATGCAAAAATGTGCACAAAATTGTGTTTCATCGCGTATTGATAACATTGCTCTAACTACATAACACACCAATGCGCTCAGTGAACACAATAATCACTCGCTCTGTCTCTCCGTTCCTTTCTGTCTTACTCCTCTCTCCGTGGACTGCATTCATTCAGTAATTACATTTCAGCCATTATTCTCAGCTGACACTTGTGTACAGTTAATCATGTCCATTTTGCCATCACGCACAGGTCAGAGTGTGAGGGTAAGTATGAGAGATAGAGAGAGACAACCTAAAAGGATAAAATTACATGTGAATCATGCACCAGGATGTCTGCTGTGAGCACTCATTTGACTACTTGTGTGTGTTTGCGTTCTTGCATCAGCTCCGTATTTGCATGTATTACCATTTTTATTTATCTGCCTTGGAAATGTGTAATTAATCCGTCTGTGTAATGCTGCATATGTACATGTGCACTGTACACACGTTTTCTTTGTCCCTACACTTTGTCATGGCACAGTATACGACAAGGGTAATGATGTGTAAAGTGATGATGTGCAGCCACCCACTCTCACCAGCAGGGTCACAACCCCTGGCCTCGGTTGCACCCTTGCTTGTGTTTGTGGGTATATGAGTGTGTATGTGCGTGTGTTACAAGCCAATCTGGCTGGCGTCTGCTCACTCCTCTATCCACTGCAGGCCGTCTGCTGTCTTTTATTTCTGCTTTAATGACCTATAAAGGGACTGTTACTTTTTAAATAAACCATAAAGCAAGGGTCATAAAAGGGGAGTGCAGTGCTGGGCACAGGCCAAGCTCTGAGAGAAGTGTGTGTACTTGGGTGTGTGCCTGTGAGTGTGTGTTTGCATGTGTTACACCAAACTGAACCTGCAGCCAAGCAGATATCACAGTCTGAGAGAGCTCTGTAGCTCTGGTATGTAAAATGATAAACCTACATATGGTGACCTTGCTTCACATAGAGATGAGTGGGTGGGTGAGGAGCAGGTCCAAGGCTAGAGCGTTTTCTTTCCCAAGCCACTGTCTTGGAGCTGCTGTAGTGGGTGTAGAAAGAAGCGAGCCTGGGGCGGCTTCAGTGGCGCTTCATACAATGAATAAAACCCCTTTACAGCAACTTATATCACGGAGGACTCTTTTATATTCCCACGACCGACAGAGGAAGCTTATGAAAGTGCTTAGAGATGCTGAGAAGTGGTTGAGGCAGGTTCAACCAAGCACTACTGACAGTAATATATGGGTCTTAATAGGTGCATGGTGGTGATATCTGCAGGAGGTGTAATTTCAGTAATGCTTGTGACAGAAAAAAAGAAAAAAAAGTTTAGGAAACAGTAAAGTGCCTGTCTTAGAAGAAAGGTCTTTGCACCATGCATATTTACGTCTTAGTTAGAGGAATGTGTGGGTGCAAGTCATCGCTCCCTGTCTCTCTCCTCTACCCCCTCCTCATACGCCGCGATTCTAAAGCCAAACATAAAAAAGGGGGGAAAAAAAATAATTGCCCGTTTTAGCAGAGTGTAACGTCGAAAATGTGTGTCGCTCATGCAGAGCTTCAAACGGGCTCGGCGAGGAACAGAGAGCAAATCTTAGCACGCCGCGTTTAGGACATCAAACGGGCCGCAATCAACCGCTTCGCAGAGAGGAGGAGGTGGAGGGGGGGACAGGAGGGGCTCGGAGGTGGCGGCGGCGGGGGGCTCATTTCCTTTGACGTTCATGCACTTCTTCTTCCATAAGAAGAAGTTTAGCTACTTCCAGCATCTATCAAGAGAAGGAGAAAGAGATGCGCTGACTGTCATACAAGGTGTTGGGTGATACAGACATAAGGAAGCGGAACAAAAGCTGCAAGAGGTAACGCTGAAGGTTATGTGGGTTGTGCAGACAGGTGTAGAAGGATGGACGATGCAGGATGGCAGTGTGAAATCCCTGACTTTTTAAAATATTTCCCTGAGATGTCATCATCTGTTTGAGGTCTTTTCTTAATTAGGAGGCAATCTTATTTTCCATGCAGCTGACAAAATAGACTGCTCTCGCTTTTACTCACAAACATTTCTTGTTGCAGTGCTTCACTGATTCTTGCCCCTAAAGAGGAGCTGATGGTGGAAAAACGTGTTGTGTTAATTCAGAATAAATGAAGGGCAGGTAAAAATGTAAATTAAACAGTGTTTTTACAAATATTTACCATCAAGGATTCAAATGTTGCCTGGTACCCAGAGCTGAGACTAACAATGATTTTAACTTTGAGAAATCTACCAATCATTTTTGGATGAATTGTTAAGCCTAGTCATTTAGTCTATATAATACATGGATGTATAAAGAGATACAAAGTTCAAGGTGAGGCCCTGTTTATTCAAGTTGTTCAGTGGTGCATCAAGCCAAAGCATTTTTGACTTCCTGGGTATAAAATTGCCCGCATCTTCCACGTCGTTGGACCTGAAATGCACTACAGAGCCGAGCAGCTAAGATGCGGTTAATCCCTCTTCTAACTTGAGTTGGGATAAAATTATTTCAAACTTCTCCAAGTGTTGACTGAAAAAGTCATTCATACTATAAAATGTCATAAAATAGTGAAACATTTCCAAGAGCCCAAGGTAGCGTGCTCAAACTGCTTGTTTTGTCTGACTCACAGTCCAAAAAAGATCATTCCAAAAATGGATTTTTAATTTAGAGCGCCCTACACCAGAAAAAACAGGATATCCTCAAATTTAAAACACTGAAAGCAGACATTGTTTGGCATTTGTACCACATCTTAGTTACGCTTATCAAAATTGTCATCACAATTTTTTTTAGTTTAGTTGATTAACCTATGAATCAATTGAGCACCACTTGTATCAGCATATCAGATACCTTATCTAATTTCAGATACTGGTATGTAATATGCACCATTTTCATTAGATTTACTTAATGTGCATCAAGTGACAAATGTGTACTTTGAAGGGATACATTGACATTATTTGACATTGATATTTTAAAAGACCATTTTCGTCGACAATTTTCAAAAAACGTTTCTACGTTTGTCCTTCACAATCATGCAAAACACGCTCTTAGCGCGGGACTTGTTGTGAGGGGTGATAACAACATGAACACTATTTACAGAACCTGCAGAGTGGATGTTTTTCCGTCAGTGTGACAAATATCCGCTGACAAAATATATATTTAAAATGTCAAGGTATGCCTTTAATTTCTTTGAAATGTACCTTTCCCAAATGCTACAAATTTGCCCTTTTACGGGCACTGCCACGGTGACAAGCTATTTGTTGCAATCTGTTCTTTTAAAATGCAGACAAAACATGCAGGGGGAAACATTTCCCCTGGATGCTTACTTCAGTGTAACAGTCTTTTATTTCATAAACCTGCAGTAGATTGACAGGCTGACAAGCTGCAATAAAGTGTTCTTTGATCCGTCTCACTCTCAAAGTTGCACTCCGCTCATTCCAGTCTTCAACTTAACTTGTAACTTTTACATTACAAAGATCCTTGCCTCCAATCACCTCTTCAAACACGTCATCTCCCTGCTAGTTGCGCTGTATTTCTCCTGTCCTTGCCTCACCTCTCCTTTCTTTCGTCTGCCAAGTCGCTTTGTGCCTTTCTTTCTTAATGTTAATTCACCTGTGATCTTTCACTGCTCTCCCTCTCTCCCCGCTCTGTCTTTCTCTCTTTTTTTTCCCCCTTCTTTTCTCGCATCTCTCCTGCACTTCTTTTGTCCTTGATTACCTAGTAGTGAGCTCCTGGCTGTGTCTCCCTGCCACTGGGTAATGGACTATTTGCATGCAAATGGCAGTGCCTGGAAAGATTAGACAGGGTGGAGTGGATGGTGGAGGAAGCAAGGGAGGAGGAGGAGGAGGAGAATGAAGAAGGCAAGGAGACAGACAGACTTTATTGAAGGAGGGAAAGGAGGTGGAAAAGAAGCTCAAAACCAGATGAAAGGCAGGGATGAGTGCGTTCTGCTTTTTATCGTTTTGGCAGTCTGGAGGTCTAGATGATTGTCTTCGTTAAGACGCTATTATTGACAGTTACTTCCATGTGTGTGCGTGCATGTGCATCTCAGTTGTGCTGCGTGTTTGTGTATGCAAGTGTACGTGATGCTCAAAGACACAGAGAGAAAAAGTTTGAATGTCTGTGCCTCAGTATTTGCATGTTTATGTGCGCCTAACTAGCTTAGCTCCGAACTTGGGGAAGATAGGGCACTGCGGCATCTCTATTTCTGAAAAATTAAAGCTGGAGACCAAAGGTTTTTTGTCTGGAGAGAGAAGCCCAGGCCTCGCTGCCTCCTCCCCCTCCTCCTCCGACTCCTCCAAATAAATAAGAATTTTTGATTACAGTAATCAGGGCCATTAATAATGCAGACGCTGTGATGATGCAGAGGAGATGAAAGATGGCTCTTCTCAACCTTTCTGTGTTAGGAGCGAGGGGAGATAGCTGCTAGCTAGCCGCACACACAGACACACACACATTTGCACATGCACACACGCACACGCAAACACTCACCCACAAGTATTAAACATCAGTGGAGACTTGAGACCCAAAACGCAACCTTAAAAAGATACAAAGTTTTAGGGCTATTTTCATCCGACTTCTAATTACATTTGGTACAACAGTCCCGACTAGTTTTACTGCCTAGAACAAGGGTTACATCTAGGTCATTTTGTGAGTTTTTGATAGACATTATTAAGACACCAGCTGGTTATTTTTGTATTTCACAGAAAGGATTGCAGATCAGCAGAGTTGTGAATTGGATTTGTAGCATCTGATTATTGTCTTTAGCGCTCTTTGAATGCTCCCTCTCGCATCTACCTCTCTCTCTCACACACACATAAAATCAGAACATATTACATACCTCACCTTCCTCACTCTCTCTGTCTCTCTGCCACACACGCACTCCTCACACCGTGTATACCTCTCCCCCCCGAGGGTGAGTTGGCAGCGGGCCAGCAGTGGGGAGAGAATGCATAAAGAGCTATTGTGGCTGTTGTCGTTAATCAGGCCCGTATGCTTTCTGACAGCAGCATGCGAGGAAGGGAGACTGTCTCTCCTATAGCCTCTCCATACTCTTCTCCATTAGCTTACACCAGCCAGACAGACAGTCTCCAGTTACAAAATGCTAAAGCGTAATGGCACACAATATCGAAAGAGAGAAGGAGGCAGAGGGAGGGCGAGACGTGGGAGAGAGATGTATAGCACCATGGTGGCATAAACTGGATGCCCCGCCACCCCTCCAGAGTCCCAAAATTCACATTGGAGCCAAGCTGTCAGTGAGTGAATGTTGATGAATGAGGGGTTAAAGATGGAGCACGTTGTGTGTGTCTACATGTTGGCATATCTGTGAGCATGCACTTCTGCCGGGCACATGGACGTCCATATGTACATCTGGAAACATGCACGGCCATACATATGTGCTTATACGCGCGTGCGTGTGTGTATGTGTGTGTGCATTCAACACAGATCCACAGAGACCATGTCAAAGACTGTGTCTCCTACAGGTGTAAGCCCTGAACATCTGGCTGGCACATTTCAAACGCTCAGAAAGGCAGGAGGGGTGGGGCAAAGCCACAGAGGAGGGCTATACCACAGTCATTAAACAGCGGAGGGTTGGGGAGGTGGGGACCAGGACTGCACCACTACGGCATACACCTGCTCCTTGCACGTCTGTCTACCCACAAACCAGTTTTCTTCCGCTGTGTGTTCATGCAGCGCAAGTGGCCACCCATCAAAAACGAAATGGCTAAAAAGCAGCATCTGGGGCCAATCAAGACCACACTGGTTTATCAGCAGTGAAAGGGTAATACAAGTTTACGAATTTAGATCTAAGATTATTATTTTCATGGCAAAAGCCAATCAACGACCCTTTTAACGATGTTTGACTAAATAGAGTCACCCAAAAAAAGAGCACGGGGAGCGAGCGATCCCATCTGATTTAAACTGACTGTCCTCAGAAAACACATTGCTAGTTAAAAACAGAGTGTTTGTCTTGTTAAATGTGTAGAAGACATTGCAGAGTTTATATGGATTCATTAACAGTGGTTACATGGTCCCTCAGACATGTTGCGGAGACGTCTAAATAAAAGGAAAAAGACACTTCAAAACATAAAATTTGACAGTCACCCCCGCTTTCTAGTACGACTGGCCAGGTGTGGAAAGGTGTGAAAATAGGCACAACACCAAGTGTATTCTCTGTGTTGCCAGCAGTGGAGGTGTTGCGCTGTCAGAAAAATGAGAAAGAAAGTGACTGAAACCTGAATCGAGTTCTGAATAGCAGAATTTATACTTCATCAGAAACAACCCGGTAGACAAAATTTTCCTTCATCTTAAATGAAATCCTTGCATTTAGTATTAAAAATATCATGTAACATTTCTGCATTTAATTTATGAAAACAACAAGACCTATGTTATATGTTTTCTGAGTTGTGCTTATATTATCCCAAATGTTTTCAGCAATGTTCAAACCAGGAGAAATCTGCGATTTTATTCAGAGTGATGGTACCATTTATTTTGTTGCCTGTCAAGTCGAGTCATATAACCTTTAACCCCTCTAGTTGCGGTAACTTATGGAGAAACACAGGAAACACCAGATGATTTGTGATGTCAGTGAAAAGTATGCAAGCAGTATTACAGAGCAGTATCACAGAGTTTTAATACAGCATTTTTTTGACCACACAGCAAAGTTTTCATTAATTGCCATCCCATTTTGCAACACAGTATTCCAGTAGAGACCTAATTTGTTGATATATTTGAATGTCAATTCATCTCATTAAATGTGCTAATATGACAAGTGGTTCATGCCAACCACCTTGCCAATGCATACTTAAGGGAATAAAGGTACAGCAAGCAGGTCGTCCCTAAATAAACCCAGACAGGTTAATGCAGGACTTTGACACTGAATTCGAGTTGCTACAGAGCATTTAATACCAGACTAGAAGATGAAGCTATCACGGCCTGTTTTTGATCTCATGTGTCACATTTCTGCTTTTGCTCTGAATTAGTACATTTTCATATGTAGAAAGAAAATATCTGTAAGTTTGCAGTAAGGTTAAGTAAGGTTTTGTGAGGCCTGTCAGCTGTACTATATTAAGCCTTCACTTGTTTCATAATCAGACAATAGGGGGATGTAATATAAGTGATGGCGGTCAAATATAAAATTACTTATCTGTACTTTAAACTGCTGTAGCGCTCATATACACAGTAATAATGTAAGCCCAAGGCATTTACAGTATGTTGATCTTTCAAAGACATTATTGCCACATTAATGGACTTATTTCATTATGCAGAAGCCAGAAGTTATGGACAACGGTTGACCTCTGTTGGATTCCACTTACATCATCTCCAGCAGGGCTCCGCACTGTACACATACACAGCGTGGAGTTTACACATGGATGATGGAAGCACAGTGCCGGATTTAACATTCACACTGTGGGCACTTACATGTCAGCACACATCAGCCGGAGTCAACTACGCTCATGGTGTACGTGATTCACATGACAGAGTGGAGAGTTAGGCTCAGAGCAAAGATTCTCAATGGCGTCCACAGCGTTGGTCATGTTGGCTTCAAACGAATCAGGGTGAGTCAGGTTGGGGGGGCGGGGGGGGCGTGGTTAGACTTCCAATGCTTGTTCTGTTGGATCTCACAATCGAGCCTCACATGGGTTTTTTAACTCAACCTGCGTGGATTTGGCACTACGTTGCTTCAGTTGTGATTCAGACTGATTCAGACTGGACGTCCACTCAGTTTATCATCTGTATTCATTTGACAGAGAGTCACTTTATGTGACAGCGGAGACTCTCCACCCCGACTCAGCATGAATGTGCCGGTCCAATCTACTCCAGTCACAGCCTGCGAGTCGTGTAGCATGTCATCTGATGCCTGCTGTGTCTGCAGATGCCAGGGCGGCTACCTCTGTTGTAGGATAGGGCACAGGTCACCACCCCTCTGCCTCTATCTGTCTCTCTTCCCCTCTTTTTCTCTCCTTTTTCCTCTCCTTCAATCTCTCTTTCTCCTCTCGCCTGCCTCTCACCCTCCCTCACTCCCTCCTCTTTTTCACTCCTCTGCACTGACACGTTAGTCAAATCTGCCCATTATGCGCTTCGTTGGCCATGCATTGCTTTTTATATCTGGCATAAAGCAGTCAATGACACTGAAAAGGGAGAGCACATGAAAAGAAAAAAAAGGTTCACATACAGAAAGGGGTCTTGCGGTTTGGTAGCCTTTAAATGTGAGCATCTAAGAGTAAGCATCAGTCATCAGTGTCACTGTTTGTTTTTCTGAATGCTTCCTCATCATTGGTGTATACAGGGTAAGACAGAAGGCTTGTTACAATAATTATACACTCTGCAGTGCGGCCCATCATTTGGCACAAAAGACAGGAGCATGTGTCTCAACAAGATCAGGCCAGAGCTGTTTTACATAGAAAACTGTTGGGGTGGATGGTTTTTCTATTAGTGCTCTGGCTATTGCATACTGACCAAATGAATGATGTTTACATATTAATATTGTGATTTTCTAGGGCCTTTGGTAAGAGTCTCGCAATATAATTTGTATCATGATACAGGAGTTACAAATCAATATATTGCGATATTTTGCGATACTGTAAGCCAGATGGTGTATTGCTATATTTTTAAAATCTAATTTTAGGCACTAGAGGTGCACCCTTTACGAGTCTGCCTATTTCATTGGCTTTGTTTTTTATGCTTGCGATATGTTGTGCTGAATTGGAAGAGTCAAATGACTATTGATAGATTACCATACTGCTACCTAGTGGTATGGGGCATGAACACATCACAAAATGAACAACAGATATTTGCATATAAATTATTAAAGATTGATAGTGTTTTTAAGATTTGACATAGTATTAAAAAACATAATATTGTGACACTTAAGTGTACTGTTTTTTTTCTTACACCCATAGAATTTTCTTGGGGTAGGGGTTGGTATCATTTGAAGTTTGAAATACTAATACCTTTGGCTTTACTGAATGCCATTTTTGAGGTTTTGAATCTTCAGTGATATTTCCTGCAAATTTTGAAAATTTGCAGAAAAATTCAAAGTTTCAGCAGGGGGTATGAGTAATCAATCATATTCATATACACCAATCAACCAACCGAACACGAACCGACTTGGGTAGGACTTGGCGCCGCCGCATGTGTGTGAGAGAGAGTGAGACAGAGAGAAGAAAGAGAAGGTGAACTATTGCACACACTGTTTCTGTAAATTATGAATAACTCAGAAGGCTTTGGGTCGGGCTCATCACAAGGTGCAATCCAAGTGCTTTTCAACAGATTACTGGTGAAAAAATTAGCAAAGAATGAAGCATTCAAATACTGGTGTGGATATAGATTACCATAGCAAAGACTGAAGCTTTGAAGCATTCCAGTCTGCCCTACTAGTACACATGTGATACCTGAATTTAAATGCCAAAACAGTATGTCTTTTCATTTCCTCAGATTAACTGTGAAAGAACCAAAAAAATCAACCAGGTGCACTGAATGTAGTTATGTATTTAGATTGTGTATTTGGATTTTTTTGCAGTTGCATTTGATCAGACAGGAGGGTGGAGGAGGTCATGTGTCAAAAGGGCCGTAAAACTGACCTAAAACCCACTGGTAGGGGCTAGGTGAGCTACCAAGGCGCACTTGTACTCACTTTCTTTACAACATTTTGGTCCTCAGACCTTCATCAGGTAAAAGTTTTGTATTCGTACCTTACTTTGAGAAATATATTTATGTTGTCATGTGTATTATGTTGTCATGTTGTCTTAGGTAGCTGTGCAAGAACTCTGCACTAAATAAGATAGTCTAAAATGTTGATTTTACATCATGAACCATCTGATCAAAAAATAAGCAAACAAGATTACAAATCTGACCAGGTACAGACACATTTTTGTCACTACCAAAAAATGTCCCATTACATCCGAACAGTCTATTTTAATGCCAAGCAGTCGGGTCGTATGGCTTTTAAATTTCATTCCGGGAAGCCTGTGGCCGAACTGCTGGAGGCATAAAAGCAATTCTGGATCCTGCACAGTGTTGCAACTTTTTGAAAATATAGGGCTTTGGCCGTGGCTATAGTTGCCTGTGATGGGAGTGAGCTGTGAAGACTATAATCAGTGTCAGCTCACACAGCCAGACCTGACACCGCACACTGCGAGACGCAATATCTCTCCCTGTGACACACTCATACAAACACACGTATGCACATCATGCACACACACACTTTCTTTCTCAATCTGTCTCTCTTTCTCGCTGTCTCTCCGTCTTACACCCACACTTTCTTTTTCTCTTTCTCTCTCTCACTCTCACTCTCACTCTCACACACACATACACACAGATGGATACTGGGTACAATTACAGTGAGTGACCAAGCACACAGGCATCTGGGGGGGGAGTGGACAAAGAGATTGTCAGTCCACATTCAGTGTGTTGAGTGTGTATTGCGCTCACAAACACGAGGATGGCAGGACTTGTGTCTATCTATGTGACAGAGGATGTGATTCCCAGTGAAGTGTGTGTGTGTGTGTGTGTGTGTGTGTGTGTGTGTGTGTGTGTGTGTGTGTGTGTGTGTGTGTGTGTGTATGCGTGTATGTGTGTACTTATGTGCATTCCTTGCCTTTTTATCTGGGTATAGCCTCAGAGCAATTCACAGCCTGTCACTCACTCTCTAGGACTGGCAGTAAGAGTGAGAGGGAGAGAAGGATGGGGTGGAGAAAGAAAGAGAAAGAGAGACTGAGCAGCAGGAGGAAGAAGAGAGATTAACAACAATTGGGAGATGGAGAAGGACAGCGAGAGGCTGAGAGGGAGGACAAGAGAAGGAAAGGGAGAGATGGTGATATAGAGAGCGGTGGAGGCTGTTTGCTCCCTTGGGTGCATGGGTTAGGGCAGCCCGCGGGCGCAGTTGGCATGCAGCTGGGCGCACTGTCGCTCAGTCCCTCCAGCAGGCTGTGTGCTCCCACTGCCTTCCCTCGGAGAGCAGAGGTCGAAGGCAAAGAGGAGTGTATGTGTGTGTGTGAGTGAATGTGTGTGTGTGTGGCTGCTGCCTCATCAAAAATGCCAACAGTGCTACACCATAGCCCATATCTGTTTATGGGCTCATTGCTCAGTCCCGTTGTTGCTCAGAGGGACCATTTGCAGTCACACTTGCATAATGATAATAATAGGGTGACTCGGAGTGGTTGGGAGCGTGTGTATGTGTGTGTCTTGATGCTAAAGCTGCACAATATATTGATACTTCATTTTTGTGATAAGAGATTAGATATTGTAATATCATAGGTGTTGTCTTGTCCTAGTTTTAAAGACTGCATTACAGTTAAGTGATTTAATTTTCTGAATTTACCAGACTCCTGTAGCTATTCTATCATTTACCTCTACCCACTTAGTTAATATATAAGCATTACTGCTGATTATTTATTGAAACTTTCAGTGTATGTATTCCATGAAAGCACCAAGCCAACCCTACAATATTGTTGCAATATCGACATTGTACCTGAAATCCACACTTAAGTAAAATTACAGGTATCTCACCAGAAAATTACTTGTCTAGAAGTTAAAGTTGTCTCTTAAAATACTCCTTGAGTAAAAGTCTAAAAGTGTCTGCTATTTGCTGAAGTTAAGTACAAAAATAATTGTATTATATTACATGTATTTAAGTATTAAAAGTTAAAGTACAAGTAAATGTTAATGAAAAGCAAGCGGATAGACGAGACAAGACAAGATGAGATGAGATGAGATGAGATGAGATGAGATAACCCACACCGGGGAAATTTACACATTACAGCAAGCTCAAGAGTCAAAAACAGAGAAAAGATCAAAAAAGTGATTTCAGTGACTAAAAAGGATGAAATATTACAAAATACAATGAAAATAAAATAAATTAATATAAAATATAAAATCTATATACACAATGTATGCCATTTACTTACACAAATACTCTATATGTGAGATTGATAGCTGCACTAGATAACTAAAATACACGCATTTAGAAGTTAGAATTAGAGGATGATGTTTATTTTTCATAACATACACCACTTTAAAAATAGAGCACATGTTACACTTGAAGAAAAATGGGTTCTTTTTGAAACTTTAAAGCTTTAAAGAACAACATCCAGTTTTTCTATTCCTCTTATTCCTTCATTATTCTGTCCATCCCCTACTCCCTTTCTCAGTTCCTTCCCTATTTTGTAGTAAGTAACTAAAATGCTTAGGGGAAGTGTAATGGATTAAAATAAATAAATATAAAAACTCAAGGAAATTAAGAAAACTTAACTGCAATTAAGTATTATTACTTTGTTACATTACACCGCTTCACCCCCAGACCTACTTCTCCTCCTCCTCCTCGTCCTTGATTATCCCCCTATCTCCTCTCCACACTGTTCCTGCCCCGTCCTGCCTCCATTGACTGAGCACCCACACACATGCCCTGGCATGACCCTGCTGGCATGCCACAAACTGCTGGGGCACGGCCCACTTTAACCATACACTGGACCAAAGGTGATGATTACATCACATGCATCGTCGGCCTTCTGACTCTTCCACCAAAACCAACACCCCACCAACCCATCATTAGCTCACATGCCACATTGGGCGCGTTCATTTTTCTTCCACCCCTTTTCTAATTTTACAGGGCTGGGATCATTTTACACCCAGCGTGTTTTTTTCTTTTTTTCTTTAACCGCAGGGCGGTTTGGGCCTGCAAAGTATTTTGCAGAGGGAGAGAGGAGAGAGAAAAACAGACTCAATGAGCGAGCGGGCCCTCCATGAGTACTCACAGTATAGCACATTATATCACATCGCTGTGTGGAAGAAATTTAAAAACATTAAATTAGTACAAAAAATGTAGCAAGAAATCAAGAAAAATAAAATAAAAAAAGAAATAGGTTGACGGAAAAAAATGTAAAAGTAAACTGGTGACTTAAACACCTTTTAGTCAACTACCAGCTGCTTGCAAAATTAGGTAAATACCACTTTTCTGACAACTTTTTCTAGTATTTGTTGCTCCATAGTCACTGGCCTATACTCGGATTAACATTTTTAAACATGCATTAAATTGTTTTATTTTTTAAATTAGCTGGGAGTGTGTGTAAACTGGAAATCAATTCAAAGTTTCATACAGTTGTTAATAAGTGATTGAAAAATGTATGGCCAGGCTGACTGAAACGTGTTGTCTGACATCAGTATGCCAGACCAGTCGCTCATCTTCGGAGAAGCTTAATGTTATATTATTTTAGAGTTGCTCTGATACCAATACCAGTAACGGAAATGCCACCGATACTGCCAGAAGTGCTGTATTTGGTATTGCAGCATACGTAAGTATATGCAACAATCCGATACCACGTGATTTATTCATAAACTTTAACCTGAATGTTGAGGCTCATGCACACCTTCAAAACACTTGTGGACTGCTGCATAGGAGGAAATTATCCATAGAATGTTAAAAAGAGAGAATTCTTGCACACAGTCCTGTTAGTTTTTTTTAAACTGATGAAGGTCTTATGACCAAAACATTGTTCACTTAATATGATATTCTTTTGCAAGTAATTGGATAGTGTGCCGGAATTCTCTCTTTTTTGCATAAACTTTAACCTGCCTTGGTCATTGATGTTTTATACAACATCAAAGTACTATATTTACTATTTTTAATATATCTGCCAAGCACTGTGGTCTAAAAACTTACTTTAAATAGTCCTGGAACAGCAGGTTTTTTTAGAGACTTTATAAAACTAATAAATCCAACACTGTATGTTTTCTGTGATTATGTATCCATGTAGCCACAGTGAAAGGAGTTCTTCTTGTTAGCTGTCGGTTGACAACAATTTTTAACGCAATGGCATCAGATTAATATTTAGTATTAGCTAATATGCAAGCTCAGGTGTTGCAATCGGTATTGGGATGGAAAAAACTGGAATCGGAACTCCTTTATTCCATAGACACACAAATTTAGTAACAGACATTTTACTAACCTCACTATCTATATGATCTCATTAATGTTTGCAAGGTCTGATTTGCTCACCAAACCTGTCGAGGGTAAAATACTGCTGAACACTTGCTGTACAGGTGTCTTTAATGCTTGTGAGGGCTAGACTCCTCGCTCAAGATTGCCTTTTGTCAGTCTCGAGGCCGCGTGTCCTGCCAGCATAACAAACAGCGCTGCTGCTCATCCTGCACATTCAAACCTATACTCTTGAACAGACGGTCAGGATTTTTATAAGAAGAGTGCGTTTGATCACATTGTGTGGTGCCCATATCATTTGCGCATCTGTGCCCACATATGTGTCTCAGAGGCAGAAAAATATGTGTATGTGCCATGCCACATTCCTGCCATCTGACTAACCGCATTCCTGCCATAGCCTGGCAATTAAAAGCCTTTACCTCCAAATCCCCACCACATAACCTAGCCCAGCAGTGAACTAAGAGCACAGAAAGCCCATTAAAATGGGAAATGCATGCCAGCTTCTTAATCGAAACACATGTAAGCCATTAAGAGTACACTTTGAATTCTTCTCTGTGAGCTAAAGGGGGGGAAACAAGACATAGAGGGAGAGAGCCAGAGACAGACGTCAACTCGGAGAGGAAATTAGGGAATCTTGTCACTCTTAAACAACTTCAAAGTCCTCAACAGAAGGAAAGAAATGCAGATAATAGAAAAAGAGACAGACAAAAACATAGGGAAAGTAAAGAGAAACTGGGGGCTTTGATTAGTGGGCCAGATGATAGTATTAATATGGGGTATTTAAGCACTCAATCCATGCTCCAGCCGAGCCTTCGCATCTTCAAATCCCCCCCTTCCACATCTTTCAGATGGTTTGGCCGGGGGTTCTTTGAATCGGGTCCCTATGGCGACAGCCCGGCTGGCGGCCAGAGCAACACTCTTTCCTGATGCTGTTTGGAAGTGGCAGGGATCACAGAAGGCCACTTCTGAGCACAGGCTCTCTGCGAGGGCTTTGTGTCTGTCTGTTAAGTGAATCTACCTCCCGTACTTCAGCTCAATTATCACAGGCAACATTACCAATTTCTTCTTGTAGTTTTGGTAGTTTGTGAGAACCAAATGAAGTTTTTCTGTTATGTAGCTGTATAAAATGCTCTGTCTGTGGTTCCCTTCTGTCTCATTGTCTCTCTTTTTATTGCCCTCTTCCTCGATTTGTAATTCCTAATTCAACCTCCCACTGTCTGTGTCTTGTGGTTGTTACATAAGTGAACCCAGCTTCACACACATGCACGCACACATGCGCACGAGGACGCACACACACACAGTGCCCATTCATAGACCCCTCTCTCTCCATTAGAGACACACATTCACAGCGTTTCAGTTCAGGTTTAACTGTTACGTAATGTTTGAGGGAAGCGCCAACATTTAATGGATTTAGGCTCATGGGCTCATAGGCTTTCTTGAGCCAATATTCAATATCTATAGATTTGACCTAAAATCCATAAGTATTTCTTTAATCTTATATATTTTGATTTGAAATAGTAGATAATCCCAGGCACACTGGATAACATGATAATAACATAAACACAAATTAAACAATGTAATGCATTTTGTTTATAAATTGATTTTAGGAGCTGGAGATTTTGGGGTCTTTTCACACCTTAAAGTGCGAACTTTTTTGTTACATAGTGTAGATCCTGTTAGTTTTGGTGTCACTTTGCAATTGCAATTATGCAATTTAGTAATGAACTATACATGGCATACCTACATCCTGTTGTCATCACATACATAAGCTGAGTCTCCCTTTACTTGATTGGCTTGTGTACTGGCAGCGCGTCCTCATATTCCCTCTCTCTCATCCTCTTAGAAAATAATTGAAAGGTTACTGAATTCCTTTGAGTTTTTTTTTTTCAACTTACTCTTCATAGAGTCGTCTTCTCCTCTCCCCGTGTGCCGTGGCAGCTCACTTTATCATGCTGCATTGTTCATGGACCAACTGAAACCTGCACTGTACATTTACAATCATTTGACAACTTCACAACTAATTTCTCTGCTGTTCTGATCATCAACACCTGTCTGCTCTGAGCGCAGCCACCATCACTCTCTCTGATGCTAAACCACACAGACTACACATTTTTAGATGCCACACTACTCTTAAGTATAGCCTGCCAAAACTTCCTGTAATTGGACCAAAAGTCCGAACAATCCAAAATATGTTTCCACAACAGAAACGAACCTAACCATTTTGTTTAATTCGGACCGAGACCACCTCTTTTCATCAAACGAGCTGTTTGGTTTGGACCATGGTCTAGGAAGGTTTTGCATCTGTAATTTTTAGTTCAGGTCAAAGTGAAAAGTTCAAAAGTGGGGTGCCCAGTGGCTCACCTGGTGGAGCGGGTGGCTCATGTCACCACGGGTTTGGTTCCACTCTCAGCCCTTTGCTGCATGTTATCCCGTCTTTCTCTTCCTTTCACACTGTAGCTGTGCTGTCAAATAACAGCCAAAAGCCCAGAAAATAATCTTAAGGAAAATAGAAAAGTCCAGAAGTCTAGACCGAATGAGGTAGATAAAAGGGCTCTTAGATGGTGTGTAGGTTGTATTTTTCCAGTAAAAAATCTGAATGGATGAAGTAAATGTTCCTGGATTCCTGTAGAAAATAAATAGGTGATTAAATACTGCGTACTGCATTATATCAATTGAAAAATTTCCTCCAAGAATTTGTGGCAATTTAATTAATTTAGTTAGTAGATGATGGCCTAAAAAGTAGCAACACTCATTTTGTGTACAGTATTTCCTGTATGGAATAGTTCTCCTGCTATTTTCCTTGACAGAAAATGTGTTACTGTTTTTCTGTTGGTCCTAATTCCTGTCAATGTGGCCTGTTGTGTTGCATCAGATTTGTACGAGGATTCAAGTTTCCCAGACTTCTAACAAAAAGACTCATGAATCTGCTCCTGAACTGTTTGTCCTTCAGTGTCCTCTAGAAGTGTCCTGGGCAGATTGAGGTTCAACACTGGCAGCTGCATGAGACACACACTACTGAGAGGGAGCCCCCCACCCCCTCACACACACACACACACACACACACACACACACACACACACACACACACACATTCGCACAAACACTTTTCACGGGCTATTTCCAAAGTTTTCTTCACCCCCTCTGTTCTGTTTTTTTTTTTCTTTTTCAGTTGTCCCTCTGACTTTTTTCTTCCTTTTGTTGTTTTGATGCCACTGATGTTTTTATATTCCTTCTTCTTTTTTCTCTGTCTTTCTTATTGTCAAATCCCTCATGCACTCTCTTTGAACGTGTGGACGCACACATCACAAACTCTCATAGAGAGACTCTTCCCTCCCTGACCTCCTCATGCATCTCTCCTGTCACCCTCTGTCTCCTCCTTTCTCCCCTAACCTTTTCTCCTCCTTGTCTCCATCACTTCCTTCTTTCTTTTCTTCTGTCTGTTAAATGTTTCTGCCCTCACTCCCTCAATCCTTTAAACATTCCCTAAGATGCTCCTGTTCCTCCCTGCATCTCTCCATCACTCACTCACTCATACTCTCTCTCTCTCTCTCTCTTCCTCCTACGCTCCTGCCTCGCTTACTCTTCCTTCACTGTCTTTGATCCCGTTGGTCAGCCTGGCACACTGCTGCGGGCGTACTGACCAGGGTCATAGCAAAGGAATCCCCCTTCAGCCCTCCCTCCTCAGTGCATCATGGACATGTCTAGCACATGGCATCGGCCACACTTAACACTGACAATAAAGGCCTGACACTGTCTAACGCCTCAGTCTTTGACCTCCTCACATTTCTATGAAAGGAAAAAAGGAAAAGATTAAGGTCTTCCCTGCTGTTAGGTTTTGAAGCATTTGTATTGTCTCTATGTACATTTTGCATTTTTCTTTAAATGTGCATACATATGTGCATGTGTGCAGTGAAGCTGTTAGCTTTCAGTACTGCATTTTGACAGTTGGTTTGCGACTGTGACAGCCACCGTGCTCAGCCACTTATGACTGGAACCTGCTTCTTTGGGCTGCACAAATACAAATGCACACAGGTTCTTTTATATATCGATTCAAGGATCACTGATCCAAAATAATTTATGCAAAGTCAAAACCGTGATAACACTTTACTATCTTAATGATGCGCCTTTATTTTGAAATTAACATGATATGACTGTGTCACCATTTCAGTCCAAGCACACCTCTTCCTAAACAATCATACAGTGCTTGCAGTCTAATGCCAGGCAGACAATGACAAGAGGCCAAAAAAAGACAGGGAGGATAATGAATGAATGAATGACTTTAATTTGAACCAAAAATTAACACATATTAAAGCAAACAAAACAAATTACAGTGTCCAGAAAGGAGTAGGCAGAAGTAAAACGTATATATCCCTTCCCCTTTCTCACTTTTTTTCTTTTAACTCATGTATTATTTCAGCAAATTTCGAAATTTATTTACAGCTAGTACACAAACAACCATCCCCAGTTTACTTACCACCAAATTAAATATATAAATAACTATCCCAGGTTTATTTACAATCTAAATATCCCTCAGTGTTGCAAAATAAATAGAAACAGCCCTAAAACAACCTTTCCTCATTCATATATTTACTGGCAATGTATCATATTGATCGCAGGTCCCTGAACTGAACTGAAATGAACTGAACTGAACTGAAATCATATCGTAGCAGACTCTGTGATAGGCTATCAGCAAATATTGTATAATCGTCCAAAGACTTGAGATAATATTGTATTGTGATGCCTTGTGCTTGTGATTGACATTCCTAGTTGTGTGTATGATGTTATTTGTTAGTCATGATTATCATGTCCAGCAGCACCAAAGAGACTGCTGGTAAAACCAGCAATAAAAGATAATCTGCAAAAACAGGCAGCACACGCACCAAGCTCTAAAAAAAACGCAAAAAATCTGAAAAGCCAGTCTTTTTAAGAGTGTTTTATTATTTTTCAATCAAAAGGATGTTCTCTAAAAAAAAGATAGAAAAAAAAATGTTCTTTGACAAAATGCTTGTTTTAGTTCCATTTTAGTATGAAGTATATTTAGATGATTATAAGGATAACATTATGAATCATTATTTTTTTGGCCAGGATAATTATGGCATGAATTTTCATATCGTTATATACCAGGCACATACTGAAATTAAGCAGCTTGTTTTTGAAATTCAAGCTAAATTCAATGACTGTGGTGCGTCTTGGTGGCTGATATCTGTACGTAAAGGGTCAGGTGGACAGTCAGGGGTAATAAACAGACAGAGATGAGCAGACAGGGGAAGAGGAAGGGATTGAGAAAAAGACAAAAGCAGGCGTAGAAGTTAACTGCCCAGTGACAGCAGAAGGGTAATTGTACAGTGACTGGATTCTTCTGGAGAGAGTAGTCTATATGTGCACACATAGACTTGTGTTTTTACAGTATTCATGTGCGTGTAGGGGTGTGCGTGTGTGCATGTGTGTACATTGCAGCCACAGGCAGACACATGGGAGCCTGAGGAGCGGTGAATATTACAGAGGAGTGGACCACAGAGGGACCAGGCCCATAGCCAACAGACAGGCCCCGCTCATAAATCCTCTCCACACTGACGCCTTTCCCCTCTGTCTCTCTTTCTCTGTCAATCTGTCTTTTCTCGACTTATCCCACTGTGTGCGTGTGTGTGTGTGTCTGTTTTGTCTAACTTACCCATTTTGCATGTATTTCTCTCCTTAGCTGGGAACATAGTCTTATGAACAATTTGTAACCCTCCAGTTCTATGAGTATGGGCTCTGTGGTCTAATTTGAGGTGGGGGGAGAATTCACTGTGGTGGCCTATAACTTGTAAACCCACACAAACATTGTGTTGTACCACTTTGTACAGATTTAAGAAATTCATGCGTGTACAGGAGATTGCGTCATGTTAGTACACAAGCGAATTCGCAACAAATGGATTGCTGCCATGATAGCACCAGAAAGGGGGCATCGCCTGCAGCCACTATCTGCCCTGGCACAATGTCCTATTGCACTACTGATATTACAGTGCGAACATGGCCATAAAATGTTGCAGCTGAGTGCAGTTTGACCTTTTTTGCATCTGTTTGCGGTAATTAATGTGGCAAAGTATAAATGTTGCTTTTTTGCCATAAAATATAAATGTTCACACTTGGAGCTACAGGTCCTGACTGACGAGGTGCAGGGGCATTCCTTAAAATTGTCAGGCAAGAAATGTATATGTATCCAAGAGAAATTGTGCTTGGGTCAGTGCAGAGTGTGACAACCCTTATAATTGAGCTTCAATTACCACCAACTCTCTCACACCAATTGCTCATGTCTGTCAGTGCTGATCATTGTGAATTGGGCTGTTTTTGCAATGGCGTCATTTGCATTGAAATGGGCATTTTTGTACCATATTTATATACATTACCTCATTTAAGTTGTGCAAATTACACATGAGCACCAATACACTATTTGCTTGGCAGTGCAGCTAGGAGTGCTTTTGTGGTTGCTTTCAGAATTACACGGTTTCTTTTTGTCTTTTGCCTTTTTGTCTAGTTTAACAGCTGCAAATGTCTCATTTCCAAAAATATTCTTGCAGTATTTTTCTATAATTTTCTATTAATTTTTCCAAAATTCATCCAGCTTTAACCGACACCTAAATGTCTTTTAACGTGCAAATCACCAATCCTCATTGACTGAGCTGTGCTGTCATCTGCTGCTCCAGTGATTATGTGCAACTTTTGAAAAGCCTGAATGAAAATTCATATGCTTCTGCTCCATTAAATCTTCACAGATTTCATTTTTAACTCCATTAAAATCCTCATGGTCTGTCTGAAACAAAACACATTTCCTGGCCTCAAAGATGGTACTTTTAGAAGTGTATTTGTTTTAGCATAATCCTGTGCTAGCAAATTAGGTTCAAAACAGTATTTTGGGTATCGTGCTGTGGGTTGTAGTCACTACAAAGCACATCTGTCCTGTTGAGGTCTGTCAAAATAATAAAGGTAATACTGATTCTTTAAACTCTAAGTCACAAGCAATTTCACTCTCGTGTTTTAGGACTATAGTAGACTACCTTTGTCTGTCAGAGGTGTCAGTTGCTGACAGATAAATTCAGACATTTGTGCTTTCACTGATAAATAAACTGCATTCAGTTCAACTATTTTGGCACGGTAAGGACAGTGTCATTTGAGACACATCAACTTATAAATCGGACAGTGGGTTTTCCTGTAAACCAACCCAATTAATCCTGTGGAGCAACACACTAAAATTTGTGTGTTTTGGCTCATCCAGCACCCTGCTGCTGTTGAGGTTTAAAGAAAGGCCACTCTGTCTGTGTCCAGTTGACCTCAACGGACAACAAAAAACTCTGGACACCACTGAGAGGGGGGGAGGCCAGTAATGGTTAACTTCTGCTCAAACAGAAGTAGTTTGTATAAAAACAAATCAAAAGTTTACTTTCTTAAAGTTATACTTGTTCTGAGAAGCAACAATGGAAGGTGGGGTGAAAAGTCAGCTGTCACAGAGAGGGGAGATATGCTATATCGTATCCATTTTCAGACAGTGTCTCCTGGAAGGCATTCATTTTGCTGCGTGAGGGTGGTCACATAAAAAGTGACAGAAATAGTCATGTCAAAAAGAAGCTAGTTAGAGGAGTTCAAAGTGGGTGTGTATGCAGATAGTCTATTTCGTAAAGTTACAGAAATGGTCCGACACAGCTCCCCCTAATCGTATGTCGGAAAGGTGAATGGGAAAGGAGGTTTCCAAAGCTTTTTGATTGTCTGACGAGCAGTTCTGATGGACTATACAGACAGCTTAAGATGCCGCAGCCTGCGTGCAATAGAACGGCGTCTCTTACAACAACTGAAAGTTGTGGGATCACAATCACAAACATATGCAATGTCAGCATGAGGCAAACGGACCTTTGTGGCATGGCATAAATCTCGTTTCTCTCTTTCTCAGTTTTTCTTTTTAGCTAGAGCCTCAGTCACAAACAGCATAAGATCAAACTTGTGCTAAATCCGTGTTAACATCTTTACACATAAATCCAGGATCCGGCAATAGCAATTTCTTTGTTATGTTTGTTATCAAGACAAGTGCCACAATATAGTGAAACAACATTAAACTGAGATAATATAATAGTTAGAAGTCAGTATAATAGCATAATTTTCAGTTCTTTATTTACAAAGACAATACTTTTGTGTGTGTTTTTTTGTGGTTGCTTGCACAGACATCTTACCAATACTTTCTTGTAACACTTGGTTTGAAGTGTAGAACACTTTACCCTACCCCTCTTACCCAACAAGAATTGGGATACGCTAGCCCAAAGTGTCACGGACAAGGGGTGTGTTGGTCATCGGACACACTGCTCTCACTCGATACCTTATCATGCTCGAGTCCTGTCCACCATGGGTTGCCTGGATACAGGGTCATATCAGAGGGATATAGCAGATCGGGCTGGAACGTATTTCCTTACATAGATAAAAGTATGCGTGACAGTATGCTGATTGCAACTAGGGAGCATGCACCTGTCAATTTAAAATAAGAAAAATTCACTAACATTTGCACGGTGATAATAAACTTGATCGGTGTGCACGTCTTGAATCCGCCTATTTTGTGCAGAAAGGAAGAACATTTCTGTGCATGGTAGTGAGTGAGGTCCATTGCCAGCACAAATTAACAAAAGAATAGCACTACTTACCTGAGCTCATAGTTTATTAACAGCCAGTATAAAGAAAAAAATTACAGTAGAAAGTTAAAATGCAGAAATTGTTGGCTATTTAAGAAAACTCAGATGGCCACCATTCCTGCCCATCCATCCACCGTGACTTTCTTCTCTTTTTTTCTTCCTGGAGCTGAAGTGTCAGAGAGGCAGAGATCTATTCAGCAGGCAAAGTGTGTTGTGAGTGGCAGAAATGAGATTGATTTTAATCAGAGAGCCTATAATTACATTGCTGCCGTTGTTGTCACTGATGCTGACAACATCCAGCCCTCCTATCTGCCTGTCCTTCAGTATGACTATATCTCTTTGTCTCCCTGCCCAAAGCCAGTCTCACTGTCAGTCTGCCTGTGTCTCTCTCTGTCTTCTTTTTCCTTCTACCTGTCTTCCTGGCTATACGACTGACTATTATTCGTGTCTTAAAGCATGTTCTTTTGTGCGTTTCTTTTAATGGTCATGTAATAAGCAGCGTAATCACTTGTTTCTTTGCATGTTCCTGTGACTCACACATACAGAAAGCTTTTAACCAGAAGAAAAAAACGAGCATGGCAGCCTTGGAATGGCAGCTGCAAAAAAGTGACCTTGATTCACAACCTTCTGCTGAAGTCTGTTTGTCCTGCTTCCTGTCTGACTCATTTTTGTGTTTGCTGTCACATGTTTGTGTACCTGTCTTACCTTCTGTACATGAATGTACTATCTGTTGTAATGACCGACCTTGTGCATCCCAAGATTTCAACAACACCTGCCCGGAAGTCTGCTTCTGGGTCTAATCTAAGCCATTCACATTACTGATTGTGTAGCAGTACAGAAAAAGCACACAAAAGTTGACCCAGGTGCATTTAGTGTAGTTACGTGTTTATTGACAGTATGTTGACCTGCATTTTAGTTTTTGAAGGGAACTTCTTTTTAAAAGGCAGAAGCAATTGAATTTGGCTAATGCAAATAATCACTGTAAATGTGTACTTAATAATACAACCAATAACATCAAAAACAAATCATGCGTTCCAGTTCCCATACTTGTATGCTGGGATGCTGGGGAAAAAAATTTGAGTAAGTCCGAGTACATAGTATGTCAAATGCAGTATGCCAAAAATACCGGGATGTTCTACTACATCCGGTCTCATTTTGCAGTATGCAAGCCAGCATGCTTTTCTGGCTATTCTGACTCACTGTCTTCTGCGCAGTGGAAGATACGTCACATCGACTGAGCTGCAGACAGATCATCGACTGATCACAGAAGCTGAGATTACTATCATCATTTAATCATCAATTGCAAAAAACCCACAATTGCAGTTGCTACAGTATGAGATTTTTTTTTACAGAACGATAACCATCTTAGAAAATATCGTGGTTTCACTGTGCCACAGTTTACAGAATTATTCTTATCAGTAATGACGACCCTTAAATAAATGAGAAATAGAAGGGGTTTTTTTTTTTGCTTGAAGAATTTTTTTTCCTATGAATGAAACTCAAAGCTATTTTTGAAGGAAGTATGTAAAAAAAAAAGGTATTGATGGTGCTGATGGTAATTCAAGTTTATATGACAAACCTCTTCTTTGTCTGTAGCTGTTCACTTGGCATTGTTTACATGAACAAAGCCTGTGTTCAGCATCACGTTACAACATTTGGATAAGTGTTTTGTGTTGGCAGGAGTCGTGTGTGAGGTCACAGCTCAACAGCTGGCCAATCAGAGCTGCCAGACCCAAAGTGTCCCCAAAATTAAGTGTAATAAGTAATATAATAATTATGGAAACAGACTTTTAAAAGAGGGCATTTACAACTTAAAAATGTTGGAAAAGCATAGAAATGACCTGCAGTAAATTAATGTGAAAACACAAAACAGAAGCTAGACTCAGTAACAATGAGTGAGAAAAGGGGGTTTAAATATTTATTGGACTGTTTCACTATTTAATGGCAGTATTATATTTTTGATGATTTATTTCATGACGTTGATATTAATCATTTTATGTCTCTACTTTGCGGGTTGGACAGAGCTTATGTACCCGAATGTGTAAATGAGATGAATTGTGAGATGGCATAGGATAAAATATTGAAATCATTTTGATAATAAATTTTGTAATTCCATTTAAAAAAAACATTTAAAGGCAAAATTAGGAGGCTGAATAATTAATTGTCAGATGTAATTGTCTTTTCATTCTAATGCATAAATCAAATGCTAATTTAATTAACTGGTTTATAATTGCTTTTCTAAATTCATCAATGTATTAATTGCTCATAATTAAACAATCAAAGCGCATGATTATTCTGATGGTGCACTGCAGACTTCATAGACCGCACCACTTAGTAAAGGTTAGTAAGCTAACAGTATATTTAAAATTGTGGTGAACAGATACTTACGTCACTGCGTGTACGTCACTGAAGCTCGTCTTGTTCTTTGGCTCTAGTAATTATGGTGCAACAGAAGCAAAGACATTGATTTTGTCTCGCTAAAAATGTCAGCAAGGTGCAAACGTTTGAATCGAACATAATCCTATAAAATAAGAGCCACAGGCCTCTGTCGGGGTCGGGCCAAAAGGTCCTCATGGCTCCATGTTCAGGAGCCGGTGCATCCGTCTGCCTGTTTCATGTTCGACATGGCAGGGTGCAGTGTGGTGAACTTTGCTGCCTGGTGGCGCAGAGGACTTGTGACACTGCTTATCCTCCGCACAGTGTGAGGCCGACGCTGCAAGCAAGACAAAATGGCATAGGTCAACTCCTCTCTTCTCCCTCCGTCACCCTCAGCGGCAGCGGTCGGAGCAGACTCCCAATTAAGTGACTGTGATTCCCTCATAAACAAGGTCAAAGAGACAGGAATGAGAGAGGAAGTGAGAGTCAGAGCATGAGTTTGGACCCGAAAAGTAAGGAGGGAGAGAGATGGAGCAGCGGAGGAAGACATATGAGGCTGGGTGAGTCAGGACGGAGGGAGTGAGAGGAAAAAAAGAGAAACAGAAAGAAGGGGAAAAAGAGAGGGAGATTTGAGAGACAGAAGGAAAAGGCAGTATTAATATTCACAGACTCCCAGCGCTTCCTAAATATTTTATTACTTCCAGCTGTTTGATGTTAAGGAGACTCACCAGAGAGCCCCCTACTCACACACTCACACGCACAAACTCACACTCATAAAAATGGATACATGCACACACCATCACAAAGCCACATGCAAGTAAATACCAACACATACACACACACACAAACAAAAACTCACGACCACAAGCTCAGTCACATGAACGGCAACAACACCAACAAACACACTTTTAACACACATGCATGGACAACTACACACATGTGCTCAGCAGGAAACACACAATAAAAACATGCATGTTTACAGCCCCAAACTAGCACACACCAAACCACATGCAGAGTGGATACGTACCCATACATAACCATAACACACAAAAGTAAAAAAAACACGTTTAGAAAAACTCACACACGCGCGCACAAACGCATGCCGCTGACTGTACATCGATCATAATCTGTCTTTCAGGAGTTCTGTCACGTTTATTCATTTATTTATTGGCTTATTTATTTATTTGTGTATTCATTATTCGTTGGGCTGACTTTCTTTTTATTTGCCAGCTCGGTTCCGAGGGGAGAGCGGGGAGAACATTCATCTTCTGATGAGAGCAGTCATTAATTCAGAACAGGCCCATCCCTCGCTCTCTCCCTTTGTCAGTCTGTCTCTTTCTCTCTGTCCATCAGACGGGTTCTCTCGCTGTCTGTCTCTGCCCATCAGCCCAACTTTCTGCCACTGTCTCTCACTGTGTGTCAGTCTGTCTGTCCTTCTTTTTGTTTTCCAGTCTCGGCCAATGTCTCTCTCTCTTTCCCTCTCTGTCTCTTGAGTTTCCCAGCAATGCATTCTCATTCTTTTTGCAAGAGTATGCCCATACAAAGTGGATGAATTATGAAAATGCATCGTATCCAACTCCACATCAGAGTTTTCAGACCATTTCATTAAGATCTTGTTCCACGCTGAAACATCAAAACAAAAGGAAAATGGTAAAATCTCTCCTTTGACATCCTCTGTCAGTTCACAAATGAAAGTGCATCATAGTCAACATCTGGGACAGACACAGCGTGATCTGTCCTCTCTCTGTCGTAGCCCATACCATGCCCATACTATACATGCCAAAAAAGTCATTTGCAGAGTTGTCTTCTTATCTTAACTGCTACACAGTCTGACTAAGCTCACATCATCTTTCTGTAAATGCTCACTTTTCCATCCACGCTAACATTTGAGTCTAGATTTTTCAGATTAATCCACAGTGGATCTGAAAAACATCAGCTTTGTATGGATAGAGGGCAAAAATGGTCAGCTGCAACATTAAGAAAAACACAAGGAGCTGCGCTGGCTGGAGTGTGTTGCTTTTAGTACTGGGAATGATGGAATTTGATACAGGAAGGCCTGCTGGGGTGGTAGATCTCCGACTTTTCATGTAAATTAGATGTCAAAAGACTGCACAGAAGTTTATAATACTATGAGGATTTTATAATGCTGGATATGCTCTTGCATTTATAGTTGAGGTCCATAGTTTGTTCATGTTTATAAGCATTATTATATTGGTATTATGTTCATTTTTGCGGCTGTTTATTTTTATTGATTTGACTAATTCACAAAAAAAACATCAACTAAATTTGGTTTCTTCAACAAATAAATCGCATGTCCTCTCGACACAAGATTTAACAACAGCAACAAAAACAGTTCTAACACAACTAGACTTTGGTTGCATGCCCCTTAGCCATTTTCACCTCATTTGAATGCTTTTTGTAGCCATCAATACTTAACTGGCAGCATTCTGGATGAATCTTTGACTACTCCTCAGGACAGCATTGGCTAAGTATAAACAGATTTTGCAGTGACTTGTCTTTTCAGACCAGCCTGCATATTTCCAGTGGGTTGAGGTGAGGACTTATAATACTAGCTTATAATACTATGTGACAGAATTTTAGAACCCTGGAGACAATCCTTTTGTCCATTTGAGGTAGACCACAGAGGTATAACCTTCATAATGCAAAGTAATCATCAGGAATGTGAAATTGCATTCACAGTTATTGATTGGCCCCCACATTGAGTTGCTGGATGATGTTGCATTGTGTCAATCCAGCTTCAACCTGTTTGACATAAAACCCTGCATTTTTATGCCTCGAGGCATTATTTCTTCAGGTAGTCCATCCCATTCTTGTGTGTGGGATATCTCAAGAACCCTTTGAGGGAATTCCCTCAAATTCGGCACAAATATCCACTTGGCCTCAAGTATAAAGTGATTAGATTTTGGTAGTCATCGATCAAATGCCAAGGTCACTGTGACCTTATTTCAGTCTCATTCTCGTGAACGCAATAGCTCAAGAACACCTCGAGGGGATTTCTTTAAAATTGGCACAAACTTCCAACAAGACACGGTGTAAATTTTGGTGGTCAAAGGTCAGTGCCACCTCGCAAAAACCTTTTGCCATAACTCATGAATTCATACACTAATTACGACAAAATTTTACCTAAATGCGTAATACAGGATAAGGGTAAAAAGCTGAAGTGATGGCATTTTATATTCAAAAGGTCAAACGTCAACTTCGCAATGACATTATAATGTTTTGCAAAAACACTTTTCTGTGCATAACCCCGGAACAGAAGGGGGGAGACATTTGGCCGGACACTGAAATGGTGACACTAATCTTGGGTGCCCACTTTGAAACTGTGCTGATTGTAGAGATCTTCTGTGCTGCCGGGTTGAGGATGTGTGTGAAGCATCCACGTTTTAGAATTTGTAGCGTCTTTGCAGCCACATTCATAGTTTAAGCACTGTCTACTGTCATGGCTACAAATAAATCTGGACAGACATGGATATAATAATATTAATAATGATAATAGATAGGACTTATATTCACTTTTCTAGGTACTCAAAGACTCAATTCAATACTCAATTTACATAAAATACAAAAAGAAAACAAATGCAAAATAGAGTATACAAAATTCTGAAAGACGCTTACATGAATAGAACAGATACAAATACAAGAGTAGAATGCAAAAGCAAAATGTAGAGGCTATGGCAGTTCAGATTTGGGGAGGCAGTGGGAGATGGGAATTATGGGCTTTTTTGAAAAGGTAGGTTTTGAGCTTATTTATAAATGAGGGTAGTGAGTTTGAGTTTGCGAAGTTTGGAGGGAGTTCCAGAGGGTTGGGGCAGCAATGGCAAATGCTCTGTCCCCTAAGGTGCGGTGCTTAGTCCTGGTGATGGGGGTATGGGGGTCAGAGGTTTGCATCAGAGCTTCTGTGTGTGGGAGTGACGTCGAAAAAGGTCAGTAAAGTGTAAGGTGGCAAGTTTATAGAGGGCTTTGTAGGTGATGAGGAGGATCTTGAAGTGAATTCGGTGCTGTGTTGGGAGCCAGTGAAAGTGTTGAAGGATGGGTGTGATGTGTTTTCTGGAGCAGGATCGGGTATTAACTGTAACTTGACTGGGTGGCAGAGGCGTATAACTGTGAGGTGGTAGCTTTAGTATTTTTATTCATTTCTATTTTTTTGTGCAGGATCCCTCATCCTCTGTACCACCGCTGTGCCAGCCCCAGCGGTCTCACCGAAATGAGCGAGACGGCTAAGTTTTTTTCACATGGTGCAATGTTAGTCTGAACATAGGCTTACTGTGGACATACTCAAACACTTCTTTTTCTCTGTCTCTCCCTCCTCCATCTATCTCTCCCCCTCTGATCCGTCTACCCCCCGTGTTCCCAAGCCTGTTAATCAGCAGATTGTTAATGAAGGCCTGAGTTCAAAGACGCAGAGAGAGAGAGAGAGAGAGAGAGAGTGGAGGCACAGAGTGGTAAGATAGGGAGGAGTTTTGGACCAACTGTCTGTTTGTCAAAACATGTCCACCCGTCTGTCTCTTTGCCTGTCTTCTCCTCTGATGTGAGTCCCTCAATGAGCTCCCCGCAAGGACCACAACACAGCATTTGCTCTTTGGGTTTCCCTTTCATGTTCCATTAAATGTGAACGAGAAGGAGACAGAGAGACAGCCAGAGAGGGTGAGAGAGAGATTAATTACATGTTTCAATAATGGAGATTAATTAGTATTATTTAAACATTGACAGTATCAACTAGACGTCAAGCATTTTGCGAGGCGCACACTAGAGTTCTCACTTTAATGGGTAAATTCATGTCTCTCCATGGCAGCCTAAAAGTCATCTCTTCACATCTTTTCCCTCCTTCCACCGCTCTTTCAATACTGTACATCAACTCCGCTGGCATCCAAAATTGTTGTTTTCGTGCATATTATTTCATGTTTATTCCTACCTATATTAAGCTTTCGCAAGCTTGAAATAATCTTCCTGACATTTGTCTTTTGCTGTTTTAGACAAACCACAGCTTTCATGAATGACAGGAGCATAGAGAAAACTCTCAAAGTGGAAATGGTCAAGTTAGAAGCACTAACGAGTCAAAGCCTTCCCCTCCCCTTCCCCTCTCCCGATGGATGCCGACACAAAAGTGGCAATACAGAAATGGAAAAATCCAGCCTAGTGGCTGTGAAGATGTCACACAGCCGCTGAAAACATGCCAGTGCTCTCCAGCCTTGGCCCCAGTTTGAGAGGGTGACAGGAAACAGTGAGGGGAGAGGGAAAGATGGCAGAGTTACTGTAGAGAGGAGAGCGTGAGCTTTCAAACCACATCCCGACACCACAGGCCGACTTCACCCTTTTTAACAGCGCCATATTCCCCCAAAATGTATCAGACGCAGCACGTGATAGCCAAATGGCGGCGAAATCTCTGATAAATCCAGGGAGGCGTTTTACTCTTGAGGGAAAGGCTGTCTGCTAGAGTCATTTATAAGGGAGTGACGAGGAGATCTAGGAGATTAACCCTTTGGAACCTAAGCAAATTGGCTCAGTTTCTTTCAAAAACATGGAAAGAAGGCAATGAGCAATTTAAGAAGAAATGACCAAGAAATTAACAAGGATTTAGCAAAAAAATACCCAAACATTAGCTGAAAATAAGCAACAAACAAAAAAAGAACAAACCAAAAATTGGAAAATATATAAAAGCCACAAATGTGCCACAAAATCTATACACTGACTTGAATTTTTGCTCTTCGGGGGAATGTAGGTATGTATTAGGTAGGGTTTTTTCTCCTGCAAAGACCAGCTTCACAGTCATAGCTTTACATGCGGCACATGGGAGCTGTCCGGCATTAACCCTGAGGTCTTTTACTATTGAGCAGCTCCGGCGCTGAAGAGCAGTATGAAGCGCCCCTCCTTGCTATGTTGGCGTGAGGGTTTGAGATGTATACTGAAGTAACAAGATCTCTGGTTGAACTCTCACAAGACGGAGATGAGGGAAGTGAAGAAAAACCAAACAGCGGGCATCCGCCTCATACTCGGCTCAACGGGGTGCATTTGTGTGCGTGCATGCATGTGTGTATGTTGTTGTGCGTGCATGCTGTGGGTGTTTGTGTATCCTTTCTCCAGCAGGACCCCCAGATCAAAACCGCAACCCACTCTCCCTCCCCATGCCTCTCTCTTTCTCTCTCTCTCTCTCTCTCTCTCTTCGTCTCTCCACCCCCTCTCTCATTAAAAACTGCAGGCCCTGGCTTCTAATTAAATCCCACTTGAAAAGTCTTAAAGTCAGCCTCAGATTGATTCAATTTGCATTTCTGAACAGAGAACATTGCCTAAAAGGATTAATAAATTGGACGAAAAAATTCCTTCTTTCTGCGCCACGCCGTCAGAGCTTGTAAGACAACATCCAAAGAGAAATATCCCCCCTCAACAAACGTCTATCCAACATATGCTCTTGCTCTCTCTCTTGCACGTCCCTCCCAGGATGCCAGCAGAGATGGGAAGTGTGTATCAGGACTCTTTGTGTGTTAGTGTGTGTGTATGTGTGTGTGTGAGTGTGTGTGCGCATGCATGTCCTCGTCTGTGGAACAAGCGCAGAGTCCTCTGAGGCACAGTCGGAAAGGAACACACGCAATCTGACTCTCACTGTGTGTGTCTATTTATGCCCGCGTGTGTGTGTCTGGGTGTGTGTGCATGTGTGAGAGGGGCGACTTTGTTGGAGCGTGCCAGAGTAGCTGAAAGTGACAAGGAGGCACAGTGGGAAAAGATCCTCGCTGTACTGTCTGTATGTGAAGAAACAGACCACGGTGGTGGAGCCTTGCCATTGGCGAGTGGACACCTACAGCAACATGTTTGGAAATCCAAAAACACATCGCCAGCTCCGAAAGCCAGATTCAATTAGTTCGATAAAATGAAAAGAGCAAGGAAGATGTTTCAAACGGGCCAAAAACTGATGCCGCTGCCAAAAGAGAGGAGCAAACACTAATGTGAGAATTTACATTTGCATTGACACAAAAGGTCCCTCTCAAAAATTGGACATTTGGAGGCTCTTTGTGTATTTGTACTCTGGAATTGACTAACAAGATAAGAGGAGGATTACCTCTGAAATTTCTTCTGAGACAGCTGAAAACATTTTTGCAAGTCTTACAGAATTGTGCCTATAATGTGTGTGTATGTGCAATTTGTTGAACCTTGTGGGAAAGTATGATTTAGTGCAGACTGTTGGGACACATTGTCACTGTTGTTATTTGCCAGTCAAACTGGCTTGTATAATGTCTGATGGACTTTCCCACTGGTAGTTCAGTGGTTGAAGCTGGATTAATAAAAAACTAGAAGCAAGTGGAAATCCTGACAAACAGACAGAAAATATAGCAGGCACGGCTTCACCACACAACATTTGGTTTGCCTGTAATTACAGTAACGCAGACAGAATACGATTATTCCCTCAAATGCATCAGACTCACAACTGTCTGCAAAGGAAACAAAGCCAAGGAATTTTGCATAATAAAAGAGAAAGTATTCATTGAAAAGAAATAAAAATCCATAATCATCATTAGAATAAAAGTCTGAGAGTTTAAAGAGGATAAAATTATTCTGTGCTGTGCTCTCAGGAAAGCACAAAATAATCATGGTGAAATGAATTTAGGGAGAGGAAAGCGGCAGAATTATCTGGCTCTGATTTGTATAAAACAACACTGACCCCTAGTGATGTTAGTTAGGACCATCCACAAGTGATTTGCATTATGCCTGTGTGCAGGCAAGTGTGAACAACTGTATGTCTCTGTCTCTGTGTGAGGACGATGAATACATAATTTTTCTGTGTGTGTTCCTGAGTTTTTCTTAGTATGCCTGGATTTTTTTTTCCCGTGTGTGTGTGTGTGTTCTCACTGTGTGTGTGTTTAATCCTCCACATACAGTACAGACAATCATGAGAGCATTAGATTTAAGTTCTGTGTACAGTGTGTGTGCATGAGGTGTGTGTGTGTTTGTGTGTGTTCTAATAATGGTGCCTGGTGGACTGGGGCTTCCTTTGATGCGATGAAGGCTGACAGGCGTGAAACAGGTCCAATCAGGCGCGTGGGCACTGCCAATTAACCCTTTTCACCGTGTGAAACCAAACATAATTGCCTGGGGTGCAGGGGGCCACTGGGCCATGGCCTGCCCAGCGTAGGCTGAAATGGGCATTAGCAGTGCTGCCAGGTGACCATTACACACAATTGAACTGCTGGGTGTTTTTCCAAATCACACAGTTACAGTTGCTACCCAGATGTAATTGGCATGGCATTACCAAATGGCCCTTATTTCTAATTTTCACACCTACACAATTTATCTGGAATATCTTTAGAGATTTTGTTCTCTGCCAGGTTTTTTACACTACTGCAGGCACACTGTATTTCAGTGGTATTTTGCTCTCATAGCGTGGATCACATTATGTTTGAGATATTAAATTGCTCTATTTGTAGTACATTTTGACACTGTCATGACTCTGTTCTCAGAATGTTATAATAATCTTAACTGGAACAAATAGTGGTTAATAAGTGAAGCTTTGTGTGCACTGATAATCAAATTTTATTCATGTTATGCTCAAGGCAAATACCCCACATTCTTAGTCAAACACCCCAAACTAGAGCACAGTTTAAATGAAAATAGAGCAGCGCTCTGTACGGCAGTAATGCTGCAATAATAATGTTTACAGAAATTCCACAAACGTTTGTCTTCTTTTAATATTCTTACAATAAATTAATCATTATGACTATCAACATTGTTTGATAAAATGGCTGCTTATTATTAATGAGACTTTATTTCAAATTAAAGAGATACATAAAAGCTAGAAAACTCAATTTCTGCAGCATTTCTACTAGCAATTCAGCAGTTTCAGTGAGCTTATTGGACCTCTCGAAATTGTTTTTTAAGTATATTATTTCCACTGTAATATGCAATACTACTATTTGTGCAATGGCATTTAACCACATAATATTCATTTATAAGCAGGTTGTATGCTGTCTGCTTATATATGAATATTAGTAGTGATATGCTGTTACACAAATTGGGCTGCATACAGTGTTGGGAAGGTTACTTTTGAAATGTAATGGGTTGTCAATTACTACTTACTTTTTAAAATTGTAATACATTGTGTAACAATTTAAATTACTCCATCAAAGTAATGTAACTTATTTTATTGATTATTTTCATAACAAATGTTTTTAATGTGGAAATAAAGCTGAAAAATGTCCAGAAATAGGCTGTAACAAAAGAAGGCATTCTTGCCTAGGGAAAAGTTGCATAGAAACAGATTACATTTTAAATTCTAGGTATGAAAGTCCTACTGAAAAGAGTATATTCATATGTAACACCTTTGTTAGTAATTGTAATTTAATTACATATTTTTTGCATATTGTTACTGCCCAATTAGTGACCCTAAGTTCAGCACCTCTCATAAACTGGACATTAAAACCTTTATTAATGTAGAATTTATTGCAGGACTGTTGTATTAAATTTTATTAATTTTAACAAGGTGTGCCTTTTGAAACTAGCAATTTAAAATATTAATAGAGTGTGCTTATAGCCTAAAGATGTAAGTGCAGTAGATGTTTTGGTATCGCAGAGGAAAAATTGTGTCTTAAGATTTTTTTGTATTTATTTTAAAAAGCTTCTGAATCCTGCAACACGCTGGCAGGTTTAAAAGGTATGTTTTATTTAACATTCGCCAAGATCAGACCTTATATTATAGCGCAAAACTGTAAAATCAGAAATCATTGTCAGATTTTCACATTTTTGACAGTCCTTGAAAACTTATTTCATGAAAAAAGCTTCCGTCAGGAAACATAACCAAATCTAAGCTTAAAATAATGATATTTCATTAAAACCACATTATTGTCTCACTTTAAATTTCAGCAAAATATAAACCTTTTGCACTAAACAGATCCTGTAAAAAAAAACACACACACACACACAAAAAACAATAGTAAATTTTGTGCTTCTGCAGGAGTAGAGGGGTAAGTCAAGGTTTTTTTCAATTCTGAATTTTTAATTGTTATTTTTTTGCATAAGAAATTAGTTGTTTGTTTTAATGATAACTCTTACTCCCACGCTGTGTGCTCGTTGCATTAGCTTCAATATTTAGTGTGAATATTAGAAAAAAATTTAATAAAAAAAACATTTAAGGTGATTCACTTAGGGTGGCTCTAGGAAAAATAATTGTAGCCCAGGGGAGCTTCAAGGGGTAAAAAGCCTCCCACTCCTCAGATAAAGTACAGTCCCCAAAAGATAATTCGGTCATTGGACTTAAACCCTTTGAAATCTCGAAGACATAATAGACACAAGAGAGACACAAAGAGATACATAATTCCAAGTTAATAATAATTGAAAAATAGGGAAAATGTCCAGAGAACTATTATTATTATTATTAGTAGTAGTAGTAATAGTAGTAGTAGTAGTAGTGGTAGTAGTAGTAGTACCTTAACTTTTTCATCCATATATTAATTTTTATTTTTATTTTAAAATTTTGTTTCGTCATTTCTCTTTGATTTTCTTTTTTTGACAAAGGTTTGATAAATGTAATTTTTTAAAAAAAACTTTTTTTAATTCAAATTCTCCAAACTTAATTGACATGCTCAGTACCTATACAATTAACATTTTCAAAATAAAGGTTGTATCAGAATATTTCATTGTTAAAAAATTAATTAAATTGCATTATAAGTAAAATGTAGAGGAAATAAGAAACAAAAACATAAATAAATAAATAACCTCAGGATCTGCTATAAAGATGGAATTAAACTGAAATTTCCAAATTGCCAATTTAAAATTGATGCGTTTTAAATTGTCAAGTAAATTTCAGAATTATTGTCTTAAAATATGAACCAAATCATTTTATGTACATAATATTTTTGCAAAAATAACCAATAACCAACTTGAAATGCTATAAATAATGATAATAATAATGATAATAATAATAATAATAATAATGATAATAATAATAATAAAGTTTGGACATTTTTTCCCTTATTTTAACTTGAAATTATTTCTCTCTGTGTGCCATGTCTGAAATCTTTTAACCGCCAGGGGTCGTTGTTTTGCCCTCTCTCCATCCCCCTCACCTCCAGTCTGCCTCTTGCCTGACTGACTGCCCACCGAGAAATGTTGGCAAAACACCCCCTCCTCATCGTGTAAGGGAAAAAATGGCGGACAAGCGCTAAATCCACATCAGAAACAAACACACACGTTATAAAGCAAGGTAAACAGCCTCGGATACACCGAGCGACGTCGCCTTTTGGGGCTCAGCTTCAGCGTTGAGCCCAGGTTACCACCGGCTAGCTTCTGTGTGCTAGCACGCTCCCGTTTTGCTAATGCTAATATTTATAATCAGGTCAACGAGCTAGCGAGCCACCTAGCATGCTAAGCTAGCATCCCGGGCAGTAGGCATGTCTCTGTGTAGCGTCGCATAGCATGCTGGAAGTGGTGTCTGCATGGACCGCGCCGGCTTTATGCTTGTGTAATTTCCTCTCTGTGTCGTTATTATCTGATTTACACCTTAAAAGCTACGGTCGAGGCAGTGTTTACTCCTGAATAACACAATTAGCGATGCTGTCACGCATGCAAATACAGCGAAAGAGAGGGCGGGGGTACCCATGTGTTGGCTTTGTGTTTTGAATGGAGCTCAACAATTTTCTGCAATATAACACGCCATATTTTGGCAATACATGACAGTAGTGTCCCGTGTAGATGTCAGAAAAGTAGTGTTATCTGGTCGTTGAGTTGTAAAGACTCGCAGCAACAGGAGGACTCTGTCCCCGGCTGCTGAGCTCTCTAACGTCAGTCCTCCTGTCACTGTCCCAGACTGGAAAACAGGGACCGGGCCGCTTTAATTTGGACGCCACCCCCCTTGGCGGAGGAAAAAGGCGCACTTCCATTGAAAAGGAAATCATCCGGGGAGGAGAAACGCTGCTAAACGGTTATGAAGTTTTAAGGTAGGTATGTTTATATTAACAGCATCGTACTTAAGACACATTGTGGATCATCTGTCGTTGCTTGTTTGCGAGTTTTTCTGTTTGATTTTACAGTTCATTTATAACACAATAAGCTGGCATGTTTTCTCAGCAAATTCAAATATTTGGCAGATGGTGAACAACTGTGGCTGTTACTGTTTGTCAGTACTTGCTTTGGCATGTTTTAAGAAAACGCTTGCATATAGTTGTATTATCAAAAACTCTAAATATGATTAGAAATCTGTGCAATTTAGATTTATATTGTGTCTTTTAACTGTCCCATTGGACTGTGGTTACTGTGGGACTGACTGGGACAGGCAACCACTTGAAGCACATGTTTCTATCAGTCTGACCTATTGACCTGGATGTTGTGTCTGCTTAGTAATGTTGGTTAGACCAGGGTTTGGGTTACAGGAGTCACTGAGCCTGAAAACATGTTGCCCCTCTCTAAAGCCTTATGCACTGATTGATGGCGAGAAATGTTGTGAACTTTCAGCACTTTCATTTTTTACACAGAGGCAATTTTGTTTCTTATCAAAACGTAGTAGGTTGACTTTCTTATTAAATTATAACATATTTTATAACTGACATCCTGTGCAAGCTTAGTTTGTAGGGTTGCAGCAGTGTACAATGAAACTGTATACCATGGTATGAATATATTGAGGGATATCATACCATGAACATTTGCTTATCTATGATATTGGGGAAAAAATGCAACCAGATTGAGAATCTTACCTCTGAGTGTGTATCCCCTGTTCTACAGCACAGACTTTTTACACATACAACAAAAAAATGGTTTTAAGTTTCAATAATGGACATTTATTCAACAAAAAAAACCCTCCTGTTTTCATGTCTTTAAGGGTCTCTGGAACTTGTAATAGTTATAATAATTTTGAACCATAAATTGTGATATTTTCTTGTGAAACTCTCATGCTGTTGCAAGCCTAGCTGAGTGATACTGATGAAACTATAAGGTAGGTGTTAATTCAGTGTTTCTAATATTTTTTCCCCTAGGTTTATATGAGTGACTGCCTGCATTTGCAGTTAGTACAGCAGCTTTAAATTAGTCTTCAAGGTGTGAAAAAGCTAATTGAATCCACATGAAGTACATTGATCTTGGGTCTCTTTATTTAACTTGCTGCTGGTTGCCTCCCATGATGACCCCCTGCTTGGAGAGAAGGCCTGTGGGCTTCAACAAGGGCTGCTCTCTGGTTTTTCTTTGAAATGAAGTACAGATAACATGTGGCAGCCTAACCTATGATCTGAATACTGCTGAGTTTTTATTGCTGTGATTAATTATTTGAGTTAACTCTTACACTCTTCATTGCCATGCTGTTAACCCCTTTATGTCCCTCTATCTATTTATTAATTACATTTTTTAGAACAAGTATATGTAAACACAAACAAGAAACAACACAATACTTAGCTTTCCCCCCTATACACCTACTGACCTGCAATTAAAAAAAGTACTAGAGAAATAAAATGTTGCCTAAGTAGCAAATAGTTGTCCATGTATGCCCAGATATGTTGTCTCTTAAAGCTTTACTTGATGGTCACATAAAGTAACACACACTACTTAGTTACAGGCAGGTTGATTTGCTTTCTAAAAAAAATAATGAAAGGACCCCAGATCTCAAATTTACAGTATGAGTCAGATGTGGAGTAACTAATTACCTCTGGATATAAAAAGAAATCACATCATCGGGCAATACAGAGGGGATGTTGATTGTCATTCTTTCAAAATAACACAACACATTTAAGCCCATTCTCATGATAGTGTTAAGGTTCAGGTCCTTAAACAGTCTTCATATGTCTTCATTAAAAAAAATAAAAGTACTAGGCTTTAAAACTGCATTAAATAGTCATAAGTGTGAATTCGTGAGGTCTCCATTGCCATAAACATTATCTAATGCCGTTTTTCCATCTTGTAATTAATTTTTTGTTTAAATTATTTTGTATGAAAGTCCACAGTTCTGTTAGTGCTAACATTAACAATGGTTCTGTTCTAGTGAGCAAGCATATGCAAAACCTGGAACCTAATTATGTGTCTTTTTTCCATGTCTTTGCAGTAGAGGCCACTGTAGTGTTGTGAGCTTGGTCAGTATTGCTGGAGCATGAGGAAACCTGTGCCACAGAAAAGTAAGACTTTATATTCCATTCACAGCATGATTTGTAACAAACAAATATTCACAGCAGCTTGCAGGTAAAGCTACAAGTATGACACATTTTAGTTCATTTCAACCAGTTTATTTTCTTTTTCAGTGCAGGCAGATTCATGCATTATCTTGTAGTAATGTCATTGCGGACAGTGTTTGGAGCGTTGAGTTTGTCAGGTCAAAGTCACCAGTAGTTGAGAGCTTATTGTATCTTTCTTGTCTCCTTTAGCTATAGAGTGGAAAGATGCCAGAAGGATCAAGCATGCCCGGAGTGGACGGCCCTCCCGGGTTCCCTCGCAGTACCAAGGTAAATAAGCCACAGCAGCCAGTGATATATGAAGTCCATTTTGGGCAATTCCAATAGAAAACAGAGCCTCAGCAGAGTTTCATTAATCACAAAGACAACGTTTTCTACAAATGTTGATAACAGATTTTAAAGCCTCATGTGTCTTTGCTGTTCTGTTTAGGGCTCACAAAATATTGCATGTTAAATTGAACCACAAATTAATAAAAACTTGAACATTTGTCAGACTTTCTGCAACTGGAAAAACATCTTAACACTGTTGTAATATGATATGAATGTCTTGTTGCTCCTTGTGGTCCTTTACAGGGCATTTCAGTTGGGAGAAATACCTAAAAGAGACAGGTGCCTCAGCTGCACCCTCAAATTGCTTCAAACAGGTGAGAAAAATTGCTCTTAAAGTCCGCTCTTAAATGTCTTTATTGAACACGTTTGTAAGCATCTCTTCTGTGAATACTTCATCACAGTAAAGTCTTTGTCCACTGCTGTTATCATGCTGCAACTCTCCAGCTAACACTTGTCTGGTGACACTATCTAGAGCCTCACACCTCCACTTAACGAGTTCAAGGCGGGGATGAAGCTGGAGGCCCAGGACCCGCGAAACACCACGTCCACCTGCATTGCCACAGTGGTGGGCCTGACGGGCTCTCGGCTGCGGCTGCGCTTAGACGGCTCTGACAACAAGAACGACTTCTGGCGCCTCGTGGATTCTTCAGAGATCCAGCCGATCGGCAACTGTGAGAAGAATGGAGGCATGCTGCAGCCGCCACTGGGTGAGGACGCACACACAAATCACATGATGACAGGGGAAAACACTCGCTGCGTTCCAAAAGTCGTTCAACATGCCCTTGTTCACTTCCCCTCGGCACTTGGTCTGTGGTCTGTACAGGTCGGCTTACACACATAAAATACCACTAGTCTATTAGTAGATAGATGCTTATTGAAAACTGTCATATAATTAATTAGTTAGGCTCATATTTATGGATATTTGTCCTTTTCAGCTTGTGGAATGTCTGTATTTCCAACATTATTTGTAAATGGATGGGGAAATGCTGTTTTGATATCATAAAGATATCATAAACCCAATAAAAATTATAGTTATGATAATGATGATACAGATCACACTCAAAAATGATAAAATCAGAAACTATTGCAGCTGATTACCGATTGACTGTCAGTGTATTGCAATTACCTGCAGAAGATGCCTTCAGCTCACAAAAAGGGGTCTGCAGGTATTTACTATACATTTATATATATATAAACACAGTGTAGTTCTGATGATTAAGAAATAAAAGCAGTATATAGCCGTTCCTGAAACTGGTGGTCGATCCATGATAGTCAGGTTGAAAGTGAACGTTGGCAGGTGTGTTTCATTTCAGTCCCCCGCCAACTTTCCTTCGGCTCTCCAAGTGGCCTCCGTATGGCGTCAGCAGTTGTGTAATACTAAGGGCTGAGGGGAAGTGAAGGAGGGCAAGTGGAACAACTTTTGGAATGCAGCAATTGTTGAAGGTTTTCTTCTGATTTCAGTGTCTTTTCTACTTTTCTTTTTTTTAGTGGTTTTCAATTTGGTCCACTAGGTGTCAGCGACTAACAGCAAAGAATGTCTATGTGTCATGTTAATGCCTATAAATAACTTCCTGACACAGCTTAGAAAGCCTCCTACTCCAGAGGTTTCTGCATTAAATACCCAGGAGAATACACCAGAGCACGGTTTTGTCTGCCTTTTTAGACCACGAAATCTTGTTGAGTGTTTTGAGGGCTGCAGATACAGATGTGACGATTAATCGATTAGTTCACATATATCGAATTATTTACACCACTAATTTGATAATACATTTGAGGGATTTATATATTTAATTAAAAGTAAAAATTCTCTGTGAATATTTTCTGGTTTCTTTACTCCTCTATAACTAAATATCTTTGATTTGTGGACATAAAAGACATTTGAGGATGTCATCTTGGGCTTTTGGAAACATTGATCAAAATTATTCACCATTTCCTGACATGACCAAATAGCTACTCAATTAACTGAGAAAATAGACAGACATATAAATCAATAATGAAAATAATTGTTAATTGCAGCCCTAGTTTGAAATATTTTTCCATTATTGATTAATCTCCTAATTATTTTCTTATTGCTTGGTCAATAAAATGTCAAAAATAGTGAAAGTTCATCATAATTTCTCAAAGCTAAAGTGATGTCTTCAAATGTCTTGTTACTTGTGACCAACAGTCCAAAACTCAGATATTCAATCTGCAGCAAACAACAAATATTCATATTTGAGAAACTGAAACCAGGAAGATAGTTTGTGAGCTTTTTCTTTATAAAATGACTGAAACGATAAATCCATTAATCACTGCAGGTCTTACATTTATCCTCTGTTTTGTTTATGTCAACATCACCATGTTCATCAAACAGCCCATGGATCTAAAGCTGGTGTATTTTTAACAGCAGCTGATCTCCTCTGCAGGTTTCCGCCTCAATGCGTCCTCTTGGCCCATGTTCCTTCTGAAAACATTAAACGGAGCAGAGATGGCACCCTCCCGCATATTTCACAAGGTACCTGTACAAGGCTCACGAGCTCAACACGCTCCGAAAAACTAGTTGCTGTTGTATATCAGGGAGAAAACAAGCATGCTTATTTACAGGTCTTAATAATTTTTTTTCGAGAGTCCACTAGGATCATTTTGTCCACAAAAGATGTCTTATTGTCTGGTTAAAAAAAAAAAAAAAATAGTCACCCAATACTAAATTCAACCGCATTTTTATTTTATTTCACTCTATTTTCCTAGTACAAATAAAAGTACAGATACCTGACCCCCTTTCTGTCTCTCCCTGTTCCCCAGCAGGAGCCCCCCGCCCCGGAGCAGAACTCCTTCAAGATTGGCATGAAGCTGGAGGCAGTGGACCGTAAAAATCCCCACTTTATCTGCCCGGCCACTGTGGGTGCGCTGCGTGGTGTCGAGGTGCTGGTCACCTTTGATGGCTGGCGGGGAGCCTTTGACTACTACTGTCGCTATGACTCGCGTGACATCTTCCCTGTTGGCTGGTGCGCCCTCACTGGAGACAACCTTCAGCCGCCTGGCACCAAAGGTACACATCTTAACAGTAGGTGGGAGGTTTATGAAAAGGGGTGTCACGTGTTTTGGGGAGTTTTTTGGGCACCATGAGCATCACAAACAAGATTGTATTCACATCCGCTGTACCACTGAGGAGGTGGAAACATGAGCGATCGATGTTTCAAACCACCACATGTAAAGCCAAATCTGTCTGTATGGCATTATAACAGTATGGAAGGTGAGACGTTTTGATGAACTGACCCTTAAGAGCAGTGATTGTCAAAGGGCGACCTGCAGGCCGCATCTGGCTCGCCATAGCTTTCCATTCAGCCCACAGAGCATTAATTCATTCATAAAATATGAAGAGGGAAAAAAATGCAGTACAGTATGTAGTATGTTGAGAATTTCGTTTCTCCCTATATTAAAGCAACACCTGAAACATTTGAGATGAAAATCATTTTATTGATAATGATATAACCACCCCAAATATGTGCGTTTGACCCATGGTTACCTAAGATGTTATAAATGCATCTGTCAGCTTATTATTAGTTGTAGTGCAGAGTTTAGTCAGCTGACCTGAAAAACATCAACATCAGTGTCAAAAACTGGCAAAGTGAGTTGTCATGAAGTGACAGAAATTGGTGTAGTAGTTGATCTTCCACCCTCTACTCCCCTCTCTTTTTCTCTTTTTCACACAAACACACACACACACACGCCACAGCGCTGTCTCTGTGCAGCCTGTTGTCACTCACATCTCATCAAATACAGGCCTTTTATCAGTGGATTTCATCCAATGACTGATGCTCTGTCTGAATCTCTGTACTCAGTCCCCACTATAATAAATAAAATGTGTGCTTTTCAGGTCCATATCGCTTCATGTTGTTGATCAATCAATAATTAGCATACTAAGGTGCAGAGGGGCGCCCTGTAGCTGACCTGGTACAGCGGGCGGCCCATGTACGAATGCTATGTCCTTGCTGCAGCCGCCACAGGTTCAAGTCCGACCTTGGCCCTTGCTGCATGTCTACCCCTTTCTCTCTCCCTTTCACTCTAAAGTCTTTCCTATCTAATGAAGCTGAAAAAACTAAAAAAAAAATCATCTTAAAAAAATATATATAAATAAAGCAAGCAAATTGGATAAGTGTAGCAGAAATGGGATGTTGCTTGGGCCATATCTTTAAGCAAGACTAGGGGCAAAATTATAGCTCTGATGTAACTTTTTTCCCCTACATGCTCTTATTTAACATGTTTTATTTTCATATTGGCAAACAATTAGTAATTGAATCATTAAACAACGATAGGCCAATCACAGCCGTGATGATATATAGCACAACAGCACTGCCTCTCGTGTGCTATTGCTTAAATATAAATACACACACACACACACACACACACACACACACACACACACAGACACGCACTCACCTTTTTTCAGGACACTGGAGTGGAAGTGTGTGCAGTGTCTTGGTCGACATGTCCTTCCAGTTACAACTAACACTTTTATCATTATGAATTTGAGCAGAGATCCAGTCATCGGGGTTAACTGAAAAAACCTTTGTGGGTTTGCAGGGCCTTAAACAAGCCAAGGTTGTTAAGATTTGGGTTATTACTATACAGGGTTGGACACGCACATTACATTGAGCTGTATTTAAAGGATCTAAAGAGCATGGCAGGGTTTCCCACACATTCATTTGTGGCGCACTCCCACAACAGCAGCATCTGACACCACTATAGATTTTCTAGTTTTGGAGCTTCCCCCCTCTCTCTCTCTCTATCTCTATCTCTATCTCTCTCTATCTCTCTCTGATTGATCCGACCACAAACTGATCTAAAGGAAGTCTTGAATGCTAAAATCAAAACAGTTTGTTCCTCAGTTAGCCACCTGGCAACTTAAATAAGACAGGCTACTGCAAAGGAGAAAATTGAGTGATGAAAAGTTCCATTTGCGCTGCTTCACAGACCTGCAAAAAACTTTAAATTCAGAGCAGGGACATGGGCTCAAGTGCATTTCAGGTTTGTCCAACTCCACGTTACTAGTTAAATGGTGCATAATCTGGGCGCAAAGGGGTTGTATTTAGTATTTCCATCAATCATAGATGCCTTTTAGGCATAACATAAATTAGCGTGTTATCTCCTGTTCTTCCATAAAAGCCAGGTGCACCTGTACTTGGCGCATTGCTATTAACATTCAGCAAATTGGAGAGGCGCACTTTTATCTGCTGAAAGTAATGTAATAAGTAAGCAGCAAACATTGTTTAAGCAGCAAAACTAAAATCTATAGCTGTAAACTTGACAGAGGAAACAAAACTGAAGTTTGAGCTAATGAAATAATTTGATAGACCAGGATTTTGTTGGTCAGTGGTGCAATCGCTTTGTGCTGTCTCGAAACAGCAATATGCCTGATCACACCTCATTTTAAGACCTTACACACTCATGGGCGCACAGATGGATGCAAAGACTACATAGTGTGGGTGCTGGCCATGAAAATAACAACTGCGTCAGTTGAAACTAGCAATGACAGTTGCACTGCGCTGGTGCATCATAGTTATCAGTACATCATCTGCCTGAAGGCATCATTTGCAAGTCATCAACATGAGCTTGCTATTTTTAATTCCTAATGGTGTTGAATTTTCTCCAGATAACTTTTGAACTGTGTTTGCAAAAGGAACAATATCCAGTGACATCCTGTCCCCATCGTACAATGTTACAGTATCATGGCTTTAGTTTTGCCTGTATGTGCGACACAATCTGGCGTGGAACAGACCTACATGATACATCCTTTTTCCATTTCGAAAAAAAACAAGGAGCCTTCTTGTTTCCAGTTAGTTTGTCTTTTAAAGCTGGAGCATTTTGGAAGTTGTATCCATGTTTACTTTCTCATCATAAAGAACCAGAGGAAGCAATTTGTCACTAAAAACCTAAAAGGGAGAAGTGGATACAAGGGTTATCAGCCAGAAGGTCAGCTTTACTCATCTGTTAGAAGCTGCAGTATCTGAAGGAGTGGAAAAGGAAGGAGGGATCTGGAGGAGGCAGGACATGCCTTTGTAGCCTGCTAGTGTTTTATGAAGGCCTGGCACTCCCCCAGTTGGCAGAGTCGGGCCATGACGTGGTTGGAACAAGCCTGGGTGCCCCTCCACAGGCCTCCCGTTGGCACCCTCTCTAACAGGCTGTGATTAGACACCTCAGAGAGGATTGAGAGGGGATAGACACGAAGAGAAAAGACAGACGTATGCTGTGAGAGGTGGATTGTTTACATTGTTAGCAGATGGTGGGAGGGGAGAAGAAGAGAAGGGAGGAAAAAGAAAGGAGGAGCAACATTGAGGAAGAGTGGGAGAGGAGGACAGGGCAGGAGGAGAGGGTGAATCTGAGGACAGCTGTGCAGACAGCCACACACTTTTGACTTTTGTTTGGGAGCGAGAGGTGAGTAAAAATGAATGAAATGATAGAAATCTAGTCAGAGTGAAATATTATGAGCTTGTGAGAAGTTATCTTCCTGTAATGTGAAGCTGGCAGCGGTGGTTTTGTGAACTCAGTGAACTCAGTGCACTCATGGGAGAGGAGGGAAAAAAGGAGTTTGCTCGTAACACGTTTGTTTGGCTGTATTAACAAGCACTGCCACTGATCAATGAACATGTAACCTCAAGCTTTTTAAACCTTTTAAACATTATGTAGGATTTATCCAATTTATTTAGGATCAATCAGGTATCTTGTTTTTCTGTAGCTTCACAGTGGCTTCCATATGAAAAGTCACAGTAGCCTGCAGACTGAGCTTTGCATTGATTGGTGTGCCCGTGTGTTTAATAAATACTGCCCCGCGGGCCAAGACCTGTGTAAATGAATGTGGCCACTCCTCTCGTAAACCTGTCCTCAGTTGATCCAGAATGAATCTGTGTGTGTGTGTGTGTGTGTGTGTGTGTGTGTGTGTGTGCGTGTGCGTGTGCGTGTGCACGCGCACAGGCTTGCAGGTGCATGTAAAGCCAGCTATTTCGTGCTATACTGTGGTTCCTTCCTGTATGGTGGTCAAACACATTCTTGAAATTTTGCCAGCTCTGTGTTGGCTTATTTGGTTATTTTAATGTCTTTAATCTAAGCCTCGCTCTAAATGATTTTACCATGTGAGTGCTCCCTCAGTGGTTCATGTGATTTCTGAAATGCTTCCTACAAGAAAGGAAGGGTGTGTGTTTGCGGGTGGGAGTGCAAGAGATACATTTTAAGACCATCCCACAGCTGTCAGCAGCTTACTTCTTTATTAGGGTTTATTCCTCTGGCTTTTGAGGTGTTCACATATTTCTTTTTTTTTTAAATTCTAGCCAGCAGGGAGTTTAAAGTAGACCAAAAGAAAATCATCTTTGATTACTTTTGTTCTTTCTTTCAAAACAATTCATCCTTTTCCTTCACCTCTTGCCACAAATCTTTCAGTGCTTGTTTTTCCTCTGCTTCATCTTTTGTTGACTGTTATGGATCACAGCTTGTGCAGGTATTGCCTGTTTGATTTCACAGTACAATACTGGGCTGATTTGTGTTGTTTACAATAGTGATACATATTTTCTTGCTTACTTTGTTGTTTTGTGACCATGCAGATGGTTAGGCGTTATTTGCTCTGGTTTTTAGATATCAGTCCCAAGGATTAACCCTGACACCCTGTGCAACAAATGAAATTCCACTGACAGATTTCTCATAGCCTGAGCAATAAAAAATAAGAAATCCTAAGCTTAATGCATCCATTGGAGCTTAGTGGAAAATATGTTTCTTGTAATGTGTATGAACCAAGCTTTAATATTGCATGAGAAAATAGCATCATTAGCAGTGTCTTAGAGCAAGACAGCATATCAGGATTCATTTTTGTATCTTTTATTTTCCCCTCCTTTAATCTGACTACCATCAAGAGAAATCATATTGCAGTGAATTTCTCAAGACTCTCGTTCCATCCTTATTTATATGCAGAAAAAAACCCAGATTAAACCCCCTGAGTTCACTTCAAGGTTAAAATCCACAGAATGAGCAGTCTTCTGAAGCGAACTGGAGCATGCACTTCTTGATGTAACCTCTCACCCTCTTTCCTTCTCTGTGTAACCGCTCACTCTCTCACTGTGAAGCGCTCTACAGTCTGAGAGGTGCAGAAGTGGCATCCTCATGCTTATAACTGAGGAAGGAAGTTCAAGAGAGGAAAAGTGTCTCACTGCTGAGAATGTTTGACCTTCTCTGCTGCTGGGAGAAACTTGAGCTCAGGTGTTATGAGCGGCCTGGATTGAGTTTTTCATTAAATAATACCGAGGGATTTGGAATTTTTTCATGTTTAATGCTCCAGACCGTGAAAAACAAGTAATATGTTACTTGTTCAGCATTAAGGTATTTACAGCATACAGGAGTAATGGTAATACTTAATGAGCCATATAACACTGGGTGTGCAACATGTGTGTATGACATAACTCTTTTTTTTTTTCTTTTTTTTTACAAGACGTTAATTACATTTTTTTACTTAGCGAGTACAATAGTCATATAACAGGACGGTGTTATAGCATTTCCATATACACATAGTGATTTCAAAGTGGGAATACACTATGCACCCCTGCATTTTCATCAGTAACAAACAAAACTAAGACTGACAAAAAATCATGATTGTGAATAAAAATCCACATAAATGTTTCTCTTGGTACAAAATCATGCTCAAGGTTTCAGTCTTCACGATTTAACACAGTATCAATAAACATAGGTGTCTTCTCCATTGAAAGACAGTAGGACATTTCTCTCAGTCATTGACCATTTGAGGTCTTGACATTTTTCCAACAAAGGTGTCAAGAACAGTGTGTTTACTTCTCTGTATATATGGTTTAAGTGGGTACACTCCCAAACTAAAAACCTATAGCACTGAATATCATTGAATAGCATTGAACTTTGACAGTGAGCTTGATCTACACTGCAGACTATACAACTACATCCAGTAACTACTATTATGGCAGAACTTTACTACCGGAAACTCTGGTCTGTTTTTGCAGCTTTGGTGTAAGAAATTGTGATGTTTGTTACAGCTTCAGTAATATCTGCTGTCTTTCGTTGGACACACAACATAAGACAGCTCACTCACGGAGCAGCTCCAGCCTCTGTCTTTGTCATTTGTGGCACAGCAGCCTTCAGTGTTAATGGGCTATTACTCGTGATGTGTAACCAATCAGATAATGCTGCAGGCGGGACACTGAGTGATGCTAGAGTGGTGACTGCAGACAGAGAGGCTGCATCAGAGCCAAAGTAGCACATTTTTCTATGAATTTATTATATTCTCTAAAAAAAAAAAGCAGTGATGATGGTTATGGACTCAGCACTGCAGTGCCATCACAGGATCACTGTATGCAGTAATGTAGTTATGGTTACAGCCCTAATTTAGCACAGGTTTGGAGACTGTGGACTAGAATCCCCCTTTCTGAATGATTGCTTCTCAAATGTATGGAATTTAAGAGGACTATAATTAGTTTGCGTCGTCAGTGATAATGTAAGAATTTGTGTGCGATAGTAACATATTGGGTTTGGGCCTTTTAATAGAGGCATTCTGCCATTCTTCAAGTGTAATCTGCACTTGTAAATCTTCCTTCCATACATTTAACTCATTCAGAGGGTTCTGTACAGCCTTAAAGCAGTAGGCCAAATGACATGCAGATTCCACCATTAGGGTCTAAAGTTATCTTGGAACGGCTAGTTGTCCTATACCTCCATCAGATCCACAAGACACAACATCATCAACACCCCAGATTGGGCTAAAGCAAGTAAGAGCCCAAAAATATTTTTTACATCATGCCAGGCATCATATTGGAAACACTGAGATTGGATGTTTGTTTTCAAAGTTTCTTAACACCTGCAGAGTACAAATACAAGTGAAGGAGTAACAGACTCTGTTTCAATCTCCAGCCACGATGGAGGAGTTTCACATGAGAAATAAAAACAGTGTTTCAACAAAACTTTTTTGTTGATTGGCTGCAGCTAGAGTCAAACAGGGACATTGTAGCCAACAGCGTAAACGCTTCTTGGATGTGTGTGCAGTCGGGTGCATGACTCATTCTGCTATGTGTTATGTGCTTGTTATGTGGCAAGTGCATGGTGTAGTTGATTTTGAATGAACCTGTTTCTCCTGTAACTCACCTCAAATAACCATATATGTAGTCTAGATTTCAGATTAAACACATGATAATAAATGAGAAAATAACTGTTCAGACTGATCAAGCATTATTACATTTCTTTATACCCCCTGTGATTAAGTGGGGAGCCTGGAGCTGTAATTGTTAATTAGTTATTTTTTGCTGTTATGACACAGAGTTTTACTCAACTTCCTTTTTTTATGTATCTGTTTGTCTTTGCCTATGCAGTAGTGTTGCCTAAGAGCCTTGGGGCACTGACAGAAGGGAGTGTGGAGAGCCCAGCCATGCACCCAACGCCCACAGTGGGCAAACCTCCAGGTCAGAGAGGACGCAAGCCAGGCCGCAGGAAAACCAAGGTGACAGGGCCCTGGAATCAGAAGGGCCCAGCGTTGGGACCACAGAGCATCCAGCCAAGCAAAGGCCTGGAGCCCATCAAGATCCCCAAGAAACGAGGGCCCAAGCCTGGCAGTAAGGTAGGTGTGAAGTGGCTCAGCGATACCATCAGGAACAGATGATTGCCTTAAACTGCAGGGTCAGTTCACCCAAACTACAATAAACAATTAATATTTTCTAAATTGCATCTAATGGTGTCATGCCATGGCAATAGTTTTTGGACTATTTCTTCAGTCTACAATGAAGAAATAAATCTGTGCATTATTAAGGAAAAAAAATAGAGAATTTATGAGCACCACTGACAAAATTTAATTCCAGTGTTTTGGGGTGTCGCCAGCTCATAGCCAGCTGTATGAAAACCAAACTACTGTATCAACACTGCTTACTCTCATGGGCTTTGATGGCTAAAACATTTTGACCTTGTGTGACACCTTGATTTCTGTTGGAGGAGCCTTATCATTGGAAGGTATTCCAGCATGTAGAGTTACTCTGCCTGACACTTTGTCTCCTTTGCTCTTGGTTTGCAGTTGGGCTGGGCAAAGAGAGCTGGCTGGCTGGAAGATGCCATGGCTGGCCCAGGACGGCCAGTGACAGGCCCAGGGCGAACTAGGGGTAGACTGCCTGCCAACTGGACGCAGAGGATAGCTCTGCAGCAGGCTCAGACTTTAGAAGAACCTATCAAGATCCCAAAGAAAAGAGGACCCAAGCCTGGCAGCAAGGTAGACGTACAGAACATGCACATTAACACAGGCATCACTGAACCACACGATATCACATTATAGCAAATAACTTCTTGAGGATGGAATTATTTGGGTGTATTTTTGTATTTTATAAAACACATGATTCGTAATTTATCAGCATTTAAATTAGGGCCGTACCCGACTCAATTATGTCAGTTGAATTGGATTTTGCTCTTCAAATATTTGACTATTTGTTCAAACTCAACATGGAAAAACAAGACAATGCTCATGGGGATTTTTAGGGTGACAGTAACATTTACTTGATACAAAAAACAAGCAAAGTTGGCCCTCTGAGCTAATGTGTGCTAACTACGCTAACGACACATCACAAATGTGTAACGATTCTTGACAAAGTTAGATATCAAACAAAACCCAGACACTGTATCGTATTAAGTTGCTGTCAACTGTAAATTCATCACTTGTATGTAAAAAAAAGAAGATGGCAATATCTCAGAGCCTGACTGGGAAAAGCTTTTCTTCTTCCGGGCAGCTGCCTTAGTCTGACTCAGACTCACGTCGGGCCTGTGTCTGCAGCTGCCTCTACCTGAGAGCAGCATGAAAATAAGGAGCACTCTCTTTGCAGCAAAATAAGAGGAGCAAAACTTCCCCTACAGTACCCTGCACACTGACTGACAAAGAAGGACTGCTCATTTTGAAGAAACTCCGTTGACTGAAGGGTCTCTGACCGATGATTCATATTTTTGACTTTCATGGGGCAGCCCTAATTTCAATAGTCAGCAGTACATATTGTCCAGTGCCCACCTCCTTAACTTAGACAAGTTGTTTAGTCTGAAATTGGAACAATTAAAACATAAAACAAAAATAAAAATTTGGATGTTGCACCTGTTGATAAACTTGTTATATTTATCTCTGCTCTGCTACGTCCTGCTCTGATCTTTGTTGTTACTACCTTTCTGACCAATTAGACTGGACAAACACCTCAGGAGGACATGTTATAAAAACACTAAGCACATTAAAAAGGGTCTATCTTTTAACATGCTGTGTATGTCTTTTGTTAACATTTATAAACAAATGCCATTCTGTTTGTTGATATTTTTGAAGTAAGGCAGATTGAGCTGGTTTCCATTTCAAAGGCAACAACAGTCCAAAAACACAGTGGTTGTCCACAACAAATGTTGTATGCTGGCAAGGCAGGTAGCTGCGCTCATCAGGTTCCAATAATGTACTGAGGAGAGATTAATGGAAATACTTGGCAGAGGCATGAATTTTCCTTTTGATCTTTGCTTTATTTTCCAGTATAACACCATGTTACAACTACAGAAAGGCACTTTGTTTTAAGAGTCTAAATAAGAATACTAAAATAATAGCATAAAAGACCTAATCCAGTCCCATATGTTGCTATATTATCAACTTTTCCTTTCAAATGTATGCACAGTAACAAACCAGTAAAGAGACAAATGCTGTAAAATGTCTGAATGTGTGTGTTTGTGTGCAGAGAAAACCACGCGTGGTACCTAATCCAGTCCCCACGTCTCCCACCAGCAGCACCCCAGAGCCCGACACCAGCACTGTGCCTCTGGATAATGCCACCATCCCCAACTCTGCACTACAGGCCCCCACAGGTACATGACGTGCACAAACCCTCAACCCCCCCAGCATCTGTCATGCTGTCACGAACACAGTCACCATGTTTTTTGCTGCATTGACAATCAGACCAAATTAGACAAATAAAGATTAATACACGCAAACAAGGTTTAGAATAACAGAATATATTGCTTTTTAAACCATGATAACATTTTGTTAATCAAATAAGTCACATCAATATTGACTCCTCTTCTTGCTGTTTCCCCCCCTAGTTTGTGTGTACCTAAATAAGTACGGCAAGGTGGGACCCCATCTGGACCAGCGGCGTATCCAGCAGCTCCCGGACCACTTTGGGCCAGGCCGGGCCTCATCGGTACTTCAGCAGTGTGTTCAGGCTTGTGTGGACTCCGCCCACAACCAGGGCACAGTCTTCTCCTGCCTCAAGTCTGGGCAAGGAGGCGAAGTCATTTCAGGTGGAGATTAAACTGACATTACTAAAAGGAGTCTGATTTCTCCCTCTGTCACACTCCTCCTCCTGAGAAGTCCTCATGAAACCGCATTTTAAGAGGCTCTTGCTTTATTGCTTCCTTGTTTACTGTGGCGATCACATCTTTGTTCAATTATCCTGCATTAGAGAAGAATGTTGTGCTGTTGTCAAAGAACTGCCACCAAAACACTACTAGACCATGTGGAGCACGTATTTCTTTTGTTGCATAAAATATGCATAAAAACGTATAAAAGTAATGCTCACATCTTTTGATTTTTCTTCACGTAAAAACAAAGGGCTACACTAGATTTAACAGATTTTGATCCTCTGCCCTTTGACCCTGTTTCCCCTGTCTAGCCTACTTCGACCAACAGCAGCGCACCCTGACCTTGCCTACAGTCAGCAGTGTCACCTACGTCCTCCGCTTCTTGGAAAAACTCTGCCACAACCTTCACTGCGATCCTCTGTTTGGCAGCCAGCCTGTAGCCAGAGGAGGGCTGCACTACGATAGCCACACATACACTACAGGTCAGAGCTGCTGCACTGTGTGACTTCACGTCTATCTATCTCTATCACATCTATCTACATTGAAATAGCATGTGGTTAGTGTTAATGCCTTATTTGATTTACAGTAGCTCTGTTAAGATTTGTATCCGTTAATGGAAACAAATCTGATAGCTGGGGTGTCACTTTTAAGGTTTTTTATTATAATAAGAACCAAAAGTTGACTTTACTTATTTTCCAGAGAGCATATTGCATGTGCACAGTTGACCTAAGTTTCAGTTAACTTTGCTTAGGAAGCCCAACACCTTTTAACTGGTCACCAACTGGTTAAAATTTAAGGGAAACATTTTTTTTAAAAGCAAAATGAAATAAAATAGAAAAAGAGGCCTGTCCTTGTATCATTTAGCACCACATTTCAAAGTGCTATGTATTAGAGGTGGCAAAATCTCAATGTTTTGTGATGTAAAGGTTCTGCCTTTATTTTATTTTCTGTTGGCTTTGCTGATTCGCAGTCGGCTAGTCGCGTTAACATGTGAAAACATAGTGCCCACTGCTTACCCTTTGCTCTCTACGTGTTAGCTTATGTTAGTCTTGGCTGCTGAGCACTGTGCACCACCCACGTTGGGTGGGACCTAGCTATCCTGATCCATATTGGTGGGACTGTGTTACTGCATAAACACAGTGGCTGTACTCTGATTTCCATCCAGGTAGCCCTGCTGAGTAAGCAGCTTCTTTTTAAGCAGCCGAACACCTTAAGAATTGTTAACTATGTTAGCACCACTAGCTGTGCTGACACTGCTAGTGGCACTGTAGACCTGACAGTGATAGTTAAAAATGCTAAAGAAGGTTTGCTGCTTACATTTTAGGTTGAATATCTCACCAGGGGACCTGGAGGGGAAACTTGAGGATGACCAAAATCCTGCCACATGGTGTTACTGTATGAGCGGTGCCGCTAGCTAGCTCCCACCACACCTGGGTGTTTCTTATTGCAGTAAACTGAAAAGTAACAAAATTAACATTTAGACTGATATGAGTAACTGGTCAAAAATATTCTCTGCTGTGAACTATTGACATACCTAATGTAAACATATTTCTTAAAGTTGACAAGAACATAAGAATAAAACAATACAGATTCTCTTAAAGTCTCATAGAACCAGCATTTGGGGCACCAGTATTGGTCTTCCCATTGTGTTTGTGTTTGGTTGTTCTTTAGAAGATAAAAACTCCTACAGCAAAAGAAAATCTTGTCTGCCTTACTCACGTGGAGATGTTGGCAGAAACCTTCTAAGAAGCAAATCTTGTAAATACTCGAGGGAGGTGCACTGTGGGCCTCCCCCGAGTATCTGCACAGTATGTTTTACACTGCTGTACAAAAGGCGAATAACTTGTACCATGTCTGCAGTTAAGATTTCTTGGGAACAAGATAAAGCAGACATAAAAGAAATGTTGTTGGCAACCAAATATACAGACATTATTTTATCTTCTACTGACAACAAGGCTCCTTATTGGAGTGGAGTAGAAGAAGAAGCATGAAATACGACGTCCATCGCCGTGATGATCGTTTGTTGTGATCGTAACCTTTTCATTAATTCTTCAAGTCAAAACCTTCCGCTGTGATCATGTGGAGGGTTAAACGAGTAGTGTGTGATCTTGATGATGCATTTTAGCTCCCAAAAGTTATGAAGGAATGAATGATTAACTGACACAAACCAAGTTCGCTGTTTTTACAAGAGTACCTACTTGACAGGATCTATATTTCCGGTATTCAGTATGTAAAAAGTCTGTACAGCCATACATGACATACAGCCTGCTCCAGGTATATGTAATGTCCTCACCTCTGACTGTATCACATGTGGCTCTTTCTTCCATCTGTGCTGGTTTTTAGAGAGGAGAAGTTTTGGAGACAGCCTAACGACGGGCCCGGGGCGAGGCACCAAGCGGTTCCTTCAGGACTACAACAGTCCACTGCCTCAGAAACTGTCCAAAATCCCCCGGCACTCCACCGATGGTATGTTAATTTTGTGACTGTCTTGTTTTTGTTTTTTTTTTGCTCTTTTTTCTAATCCACCATGGGCCTCGTGTCTAAACCTCAATAAATTCTAAAAATACACAATTTTCTGCTTGTTTATATTTAGACAGAGTCAGTGAGAAATCTTTGTGTTTCTCTCTGACTATGGATGTTTATTATTAGTAGTCAGACGGCAGTCATATCTGGAACAAAAACAATGTCAGGACCACACAGTTTGATTTTCTAACCAGTTTGGCCACCCCTAACAAATATACCGTATTAACACTTTGGATAGCCGCTTTTTCATATGAACTCTGTAGAGGAAGTTCCGGACATCAGTTTTTCTTACACATGCGTAGCACCCAACAGGAGATAGTCTTTGTCAGCCACGTCCTAACGTACTGGAAATACTTTGTTTGGTTTAGGCAGGGGTGGTGCCTGTGTAGGGCATGCAGGAGGCAGGACATGATGCAGATTACACCGCGGTCACATAGCCGGTTTGTAATGCAGAGTCTCTTGCCGTCTGTTTAACTATTCTGATTTCAGTTTCATCCCTTACCAACAAAATTTCCCAAAACTTGTCATCTTTCCATTTTTGTTCCCATCTTTGTGTAAATGAACCTTCTTCTTCACTCTGATTTTTTTTTTCTTGGTTTTGTGCGAGCCACATGATTTAAATGTCATCAACACACCCACTCACTCGCCGTAAACTCTATGGACAGTTACCGGCTCTGTCCACATATGGGCTCAATCTGACATTACAAGGCCTTTGTACTAAGGAGCTGACAGGATAAAGCCTGTTTAATGTCCCATGCAGCTGATTCGGACATTTGCGTTCTGATGTACAGCTCCTCCGGCTAATTTCCAGATAATTTCAGGTTTGCAGTGTATGGGTAAAAAGGGCTAGAGTTTGGCTTTAATTACAGTATTAGACAGTAATAAATGATTTCCCCTATATGTTGGAGGCTAAACTGTTTTGCACCACCACATTTGCACTAAAATATGGCAGGTGCCCAAATTTTTACCATACCCACTTTGTGCATTGTTGGATCATTGTTTATACTGCTCCTTGCTGGTAAATTTCAGATTTTTAAAAATGATTGTATCATATTTTTCTTTTTCTTCTTTGTGTGATAAAAAAATAACTTGCAGTCCAAGTAAATCAAAGGATTTCCCTGATTAAACAAGCCTCTCACTCGTGTATGTAGTATTTGTTTATATAATCAGTGGCTCTCAACTCAAATGCTGCACCACACTTTATGTAGGACATTTTACTCTAATAATTGACTGCTCTGAGTTGTCCAGTAAAGCCTTATGTAATCATGTAAAAGGAGGTAGTAAAACAGAAGAAGCTCTTGGCTCAGGAGTGAATCATATTAGTTCTGGGGCAGGAGGTTAATCATTTAATCATCTTTCAATTTCCTTATATTTTAATTAAGTTAATGGAATATTTGAAGAGATTTATGTAAAAGGGTAATATCCTCCTTAAAAGGGCCCTACACTTTTACAGAAGGCTCATGCACACTCAGATCACTAATACTTTCCCAGGGTTACAGCCATATCGCTGCAAAATGGAGACAATTCAGTCTGCATTCCTTTAGTTGCAGCATTTTAATCACTTTATATTTGTATGTACTTGATATATTTTCTCTTAGGCTGGTGGCCCCTTCTGTTATTAGGGCAATGTTTAAGCAGCCAAGTGTTTATGTAATCTCACTGCCGAGTCTTCTGTGTGCTTTGTCATCAGGTGAGTCCTTCGTGGAGAACAGTGTTGCCGCATCAGAGCACTTAAAGAAGAGCCCTCTCTCTCCAAACTCTTCGGTACAAACTCCCAACCTGAGGTCTCCCTCCAAGCTGCTGCATCACAACAACTCCACAGGTAGGAAGACACCCTAGTTGGGTTTCCATCCAAATGTAGTGCAAATTTGTACCACATTTTCACAAAAACAGCTAAAGAAAACGAGTGTTTATGCTTTTTTTTAACACCCACTTCTCCCATGCAAATATTGGAAGTTGGTTCAGGGAGACAAGCAGTAGGTGGTGCTAATGCTCCAGTCAGTTGCCACTGCAGGAGAGGGCGCAGCTAGATGATATGATAAATAGATTGCTAGTCAGAGCTTGAAAGAAGCAAAAAAAGACTTTTGAACAACTAATATTCCAGCCATGTGCTCTTGGAAGAGTTCTGATAACAGCCCTGTGCGCATAAATAAGGATGTTAAAATTGTTAAAATTATGGGATGTCATGATAACATTTCTGTACTTAAGTACTACTCTAAGTACTATTTTAATGCTCCTAAGTGGATGATCAGACTAAAAACAGCAACAAACCAATACGACATTTAAGATGTCGCATTGGTTTTTATGTTTTGCATCAGGTAACGGTGAAACAATGAAAAATGATGAAAAAGTCCACCAAATCCAATGTCAGTTTCATCTTTCATGGTGAAGATCTCGAGGTTAACTGTACGTCACAAAGTAATATACCAGGACTTTGTGCTTGCTCATGTTTTATTGGCCACGAGCACTTTGATGGATGACGACTCTACATTTATTTGTTGGAGCCCTCTGCACTGGCACATCGATTGCACCTCCGGAAAAAGACCCTATTCAAATGCATGAGGGGGCTGCATTTTTTCCATGCAGTGCTGTAGTCTGTCTGAACACAGCCTAACTCCTTATCAGAAGAATCCCACTGACTCAACAGTAAGTAGGCTTTAACTATACACTTTTTAAGGGTGATTATGGTGTAGTTGAACATCTGTGTCACATGTTACTGTTGGTGAATAATAGGCATAACATTCTGTTTGCTGCTAGAGTTTTATCATTACAAGAAAAGTAACATTTCTAGATTTAAAGCTTTCAAACTTCTTAGACTGTTGGAATTACTTAGGGTATGTAACGGAGCCGAAATAGTCTGTAGCAGTAGTTTGTTCTGTTAATACAACATACTGTCATGGAAGCGTTCAGATATGCAAGTCGGCATATGAAGTCCCCCCCTCATGTTTCCTTAGCAGCCAGGGGTCTAAGTCATCCGCTTTCTCAGAGTCAGTAAGCTTTAGTTGCTTTGTTGAAAAAGATAATGCAGGTTCTCAAACTCCACACAGAGAGCACTGACTGGCAAATATCTGATATATTTGACAGGTGTTAAAGTTGCACAAGGACAGCTCCAACTGCTGAAATTTGATCAACATGTTGTAATTTTCTGAATTGTATTTTGGTATTGCAAACTAAAATGTATCATAGCAATCATAGCTTTATCAATTCTGACTGTCATGGATTTGAATTTGTGGTTTGCACTCTCAGGCAGTTTCAGGGAGAGCCCAAGGCCGAGTGGACAGGACCCCAACCTGTGGACAGTGGAAGATGTCATGCAGTATATCAGAGATATCGACCCAGTGCTGGCACCACATGCTGACCTTTTTAGAAAACACGTATGTATTCTTAAAATAACAGCGATGGTTCTCTTAAGAAAAAACTACTCTGATTTAGGAAATAAACATGTTTCTTCTCTTTTTAGATTACACTTGACATCATTTTCTGTGTAGTACATTTGTAAAGTTTAACATGGTGTTTTGCTTTACACAACAATTCTTTCAATTTCTTCCTTTTGCTACAGGAAATTGACGGCAAAGCACTTTTGTTGCTGCGCAGTGACATGATGATGAAATACATGGGCTTGAAGCTTGGTCCCGCCCTCAAACTCACCTTCCACATCGACAAGCTCAAACGGGCTTGAAAAGATCAGCTGACTAGCCGCAGCCTTCCAAAGGATTAACAGCATCTCTCTGTTATTGGATCAGTATATCAGGCACTGCATATTGGACATATACTGGCCGTTTACATGTAGCGACTTCCATCAGACCACCATATCTGGTATTACATACCCTGTCCCAGCCTCATCCAATGAGGAATGTTTATTTTGTGTAGCACAATCCAGCCTTAAGGCAGCATGGAATACGTAGGATCACCCACATGTCCGTCATCTGTTTCGCATTTTCAGTATAACTTGAAGAGTCATATGTGGCCATCTTAACTGTAAAAGGCTTTTTTGGCCTGCTTTTGTTATGTTACATTTATTCTGTACATTTCATATTTTGTACTTTATGGATATATTGACTTGTATTTTTGCCTTTTTGACAGTTTGTGTGGGATATACTAAAAGAACCCTAAAGGAAGCAAAGAATACACTATGTTCATCCCAATAGTTGGGACTGCTTCTGGTTAACGTCTCGGTTTGAGGCATGATTTTGCAACTACGACGAAATTAATTATGATTAAAAACATGTTTATGGAAAGAAACAAAAAACACTTTATTCTGAAAATACTGCCATGAGGAAATCTGTTTGTTTATCCTTATTCTGGATGTTGTTTACAATGCCTTGTCTTGTCTTTGTTATTTGTACTTTTTTAATTTTTATACTATATTATTAGATTTCCTACATGGAGAGCCCTATCATACTTAACAACAATTTGTTCAATAAATATATAATAATTCAACTGTTGGTTCAGCGCTTTTTGTTCTGCAGTGTCAACCTTGCCACTTGTGATTACATATTTACAATCTTGGGTTTATACTACAGTTTGTCGAATATATTTTAATTTGCACAATATCCGTGTCTCTAACCGGCTACAGGCTGTCGCTGTAAATACACCAGTCAGCCACAGTATTAAAACCACAGATGGGTGAAGTGAATGATGTTATCATGTACTTTCTCATGGCAATGCCCAGTGGCAGTCTGATCCATGGTTGGGCCTTTGACCTGTTGATTCATGAACATAGGACCTCTGGTTTTGTCCTGTTGTGTCAGGCACCAGAGTGCTGTCAGTGGATCCTTTGAGTCCTGTTGGTTGTGAGGTGGGGGACCAGCATGTCCCACAGATGATTGGTCATATTGAAATCTGGGAAATTTGGAGGCTAAGTTGACACCTTAAGCTCTTAGTCTCATCTCTTGAGTCATTCCTGATCAGTTTTTTCAGAGAGACAAGGTGCGTTTTCCTGTTGGGGGGCAGTACTGTTGCGATGAGGGGGTATATTCGGTCTGCAACCACATTTGGGTGGGTGAGTCTGGCTGTGGTTCAGGAGGTAAAGCGGATCATCCACTGGCTGAAAGACTGGCGGTTTGATCCTGGAAGTATCCTTGATTCTGAGCCCCATATTGCTCCTGATGGCTGCTCCATCTTTATGTGAGTGCATGTGAATGGTTACTGAGTAGCAGGTGGCACCTTATATGGTAGCCTCAGCCACCACTGTGTAAATGCGAGAGTGAATGTGTAAATGTGATGTTTTGTAAAAGTACCTTGAGTGGTCGGAAGACTAGAAAGGTGCTATACGACAGCAGGTTCATTACCTTAACCATCTACATGAATGCCAGGACCCGAGGTTTCCCAGCAGAAAATTACACTCTAATAAGATGATCATTCACCTGTCAGTGGTTTTTCTGTTTTAAAGAATATATTTAGTCCCATTTACTGTTGTTTTTTCTATTTTATTTACAGTAGTTGACCAACAGGGGGCAGCACGGCCTCGTCTACTTTTTTGCATTTACGTCTCCTTGCTGTTTCTCCTTGGGCCTCTCTGACATATACTGCCATGGGTGGCCATATCTCCATCTGGTATAGTCAGCATGATAATCTCTGTGATATTTTTATACCACATAAAGATTTCATCATGTAGCTGTTATTATTGTGTTGCTCCAGTGTCTCTCCTGTATTGCTGCGCAGTTATTTAATGCATTGTCCAATATGTAAATACTCTCTCTGCTATGATAATGTCAACCTATTGTTCACGCTGCTTCTGGTAAATATTGCTGTCATTGTTTCTGTCAGTACATGAGTGGGCTATTAGGCTTGTGGGCGAAAAAAATACTTTGTGTCTACTGAAACAACTCAGCACAAGGCAGAAAATCTTAACCACATCCTCCCAGTGAAAACAGGAAAACATATCATGTAAGGTTGAAAACAGTGACCAAACCCACTGACTCTAACTGACATGGATGAGTATGAATGCATTTCTCTGTGTGTGAGCATATGACACATACTCACAATCTGCACTGTGTGTTATGCTCAGGCACATGTGACAAGCTCCGAGCTCGTGGCTGATGCCTGTGCTTGTTGATGTATAATAGTAGCCAAAGTGTTGTGCATGAAGCCAGCGCTATTTATAGAAATAACAGCTCCTTGTGCTGCATATTGTGTTTGTGAAGGTTGTGAAGCGAGTTTGTACTTTGTGCCTAACGCTACAGTATGATTTTATCAGGCATCATTCTTGTGCTGCTGATAGGGCAGCAGGTCTTTAAGTGTCAAAGTGAATATTTAACATGACAGACTGGGTTGTCTGAAAAAATATAAGCAAGAAAGGTTATCTTTATTGTTATGACATAAGGGGGTATGCAGTACTTTGGGGGAATTCTGCCTCTGATATTTACCAACAATGCTGTGCAGCGCACCTGAGTCATCCAGTTTCTTTGCCTCAACAGTCATGCACCATATAGAGCAGCGAAACCATTTCAGTATGCATGAAAGGAAGTTTTGCGGGCTTGCAGATCAGTCATAACTGAGAAAAAAAACGGCTTTCACAGGTCTTCAAGTGACAAAATATAGCATGGAAATACCATATTCTCTGCAGAACCAGACGGGCATGTTGCAGACAAGTGCAGGCCAGGCGAGGGAAACAACACAAAATCAAGGTGCTCAGACCATCACGCTCTCTCCAGCTGATACCAGTATTCCCAGCATGCCTTTGGGCTGACAGTTAAGGCGCTTTAGGGTGGGGGTCCTGCTGGCCCCAGGAGCCTGTGTGTCTGTGAAACTCTCAGCTATTAAAGAATGTACTTGAATTTGTTTGTCAGGTTGATCTTTAAAATCTGTTTTCCAGATTGTGCAGTGAGTTCAATTCACAAGTCTTCTGCAGTACAAGACACTTTTGTCTGTTATTTGATAGACATAGAGCAAAAACTCCACCACTAATGCCGCACTGGTATATGGGACTAGAAGACCTAAGATACCCATTGGTACGCCTTGCTAGTTTATCAGGAAGGGGTTTACATAATGCTCCAAAGTTAGGCTACACTTTTGGTAATGTAAAGATTGGCATGGCCATTTTTACAGGGCTCCCTTCACCTCTCATTTTAAAATACCCGAATGAAAATGAAATGGGTTTGTTTATTTAATGCTAGTCCCATGCAGTGTTTTGCATGCAGTACAAATGTGTTATTTTTTGCCTTTAGTGGTTGATTATTTCTGTATACTGGGGGCCCTAAACAGTCTTGGAATTGCATGAATTGGGTATGACTGGAAAGCTCAGACCCTTTTGGATTCAGTGAGCCCAGTGTATTCGTGTATGATGATGTTCGCCTCCATAGCAGTCACTTTATTGAAGTGAGAATTTTTTTTTTAAACTGACATCACCCTATGCCCTATAGTGACCTCTAGGATAATCACAGCCTTGTGAAACTTTACAGCCACAAACTAGAGACCTCGAGTATTCAGAGGATTTATGGCTTTATTAGGTATTTTGACAAAAAGGGGAGTTTTCATCAGTTTCCAGAATAGAAGTGCTCGCCATCCAGTTTCCTAAAAATTACACATTAAAGCATGGTGTTCTCTGTGGTGTTCCTCGAGGTCTTTGTATCTTAATGTGGCATTTTAGATGTTTTTTCCATTCTCAAGTGATCAAAAATGTTAAAAGTTATTTTAGAATTTATGTAACAAATTGATTCAACATAAAAATTGCTGCAACAACCTATGAGTCATAACTGAGCATGTAATTGATCATGTGCTTTCATCATTCATATTTTAAGCTCCAATACACTTTAAACGTTAAAAGTTTGAATAGGCACCCAATCAGAACACAATTTTCATTTCATATATATTACTATAAAAACTTGAAACAGTGCTGAGCTGCTCCTCAAATTAATCTTTGGATTTCCTGCTTTCAGATGTATATTACCTCTAACGTTGCATTTAATGTTGACCTGCTGATCCGCTGCACCCCTTAAATAAAAAAATGGGATAGGGTGGTTAATTCAGTCGCATCCCTGTAATGGACCCACTATAGTTTGCATATTGCCCAAACTGGTCCACAGATGATGCCGTCAACCTGACACTGCAGTCCATCCTACAACATTGACGACGATCTTGAGTCCAAATATGCCTATGCAAGAATTCTGTTCATCGATTTCAGGTCCACTTTCAGTACTGTCAACCTGCTCAAGCTCTTCAGGAAACTCTACGCCATGAGCATTAACATCTCACTATGCCTCATGATTTAGGAGGATTTAGTGGCATCTTGAGGTCAGGATAGCAGAATGTAACCAGCTAAAAACTTCCCCTGGCTAGAATTCCTCCTTCATTGTTCAAGAGATTTATACCAGAAGCTGAATTATCCACAGAGGTCCAACATGGTGGACTTCACAGACGATGACCTGCTCCCAAACATCCATATTAAATAAGCTGTATTCCATTTCTGCCGTATCCCCCTGAATCCTGCACACTGGACCTTTAAACAAAAAAAAGTTTGCTGTGACAGCCATGTCTAGTTAAGAATTTTTCTACAAATCACCTTCCATAATTGAGGCTGCTGACCTGCTTCACTTGCTTGTCGACAGTGACTTTTGATTGGGAGATAATATCTGCTAAGAGCAATGTCTTGACAGCCCTCACCCCAACACGCTCACCCTGTCAGCCTTGTTCCTGCAGATGGTGTGGGCCGGCTAATGTCAGGATTTTCCTACAAGGAAAATGTTGGTCACACGGTAATGAGCATCCAAAAAGAGCATGGATCACACATAAACATAAAAAAATAACAAATACACAGGTGGTTATGGCATGCATATGATTCTCCCTGGCATTAAGACATTTATATTACAATACATGGATATTTCCGCAGCAGGATAACACTCGTAAAGCCTCACAAGAACTGCTCTCTTGTATTAATTCCACCCCCAGCCTATAGCCTATGTCTCTGGTAGCATGTGCTTGCCACTGTAGCCAGATTAGCACGCCGGCTTAAAGCCCTGCTCACAAAGACACTGTGTACAGAACATAGCCCGTGCTAATACTGTTTCCCTCTATTCTAACCTATGAACCTGTAACTCTCCTGGGCAGCCTGCAGAATTTTCTTGCTCACATTTAACAAGTCATATAAAATTGCCAGTACAGAGGGTGAACCCGAAATGTGAACTCCTGAAAAAGCTTTGCAACCAAATAATACCTTTGTGAACTGTATAATGCTGTCACATTCACCTATTATTTTGTACAGTAAAGTGTCATGACAGGAAATCTTGCTGACACACTGTCAACAAAGATTTTAAGCTTCAAAGGGGTAATATTTGCTTCTGTTTTGGATTGTATGACATTGCATGTGTTACTGTTAAATGTTAGCATTCCCTTGTAGTATGTCAGATTCTGACACATTGAAGTACAAACCAGAGCAGTTTGAGAGGTAATTAAAGCTTATTCTTGTTGCTGAATCAGTTTGGATTACATGATAAAACTCACTTTATTTAGTAATGCATGCAGTTAAAAATAAAACTTTAAGACAGAATTCTCACAGATCCTTAAAATATCTTAATAGGTATTACATTAAATCATCTATAAGTAAGGCCTTAATTGGTATTAAAATGTCTTAAATCTGTCTTTTAAAAGTCTTAAACATGCTAAGACACTCGAGGTAGGATTTTATTAATCAACTTTTTTTCATGATATCACATAGTAAAATTTGTAAAATAATTGGTAATATCTATTTTATTTAAATTATTTGTCAAATTTAATGTAATGCAGATCAGTGCAGAAGAGACAAAAACACTCATTCATTTACAAAATGCAACCAAATGAAAAATGAACTTGCTTTTTTCAAGAAATGGACACTTTCATGATAAACATAAGTTAATTTTTTCCACTGTAAAAAGTTTTTTTTTTAAAAAAAAATCAGCATTTGAGATTAATCTAACTTTTTGATCAAAGTCATATCTTATATTGAAGTAAACATTTGGGCAAGATTTTTCTGAAAAAGTAAATCATTTTTTTTCCCCACAATTTCAGTTATTGTGATATTGATCTTAAGTTTCACTCTGGGTGGCATTAAATACGTCTTAAATTTAACTTGCCTTAAGATAAAGAAATTTCAAAAGACTAAAATAACATTTTAACAGGGGATGTTACCAGTTCACCTCTATGTGCTGACACTGAGGTTAACTTTCTGCCACTGTTGTGAAACCACAGCTCTGCTCAGTTTGGCTCAACTGTGTAAATCACACGACCCTTAAATATTTACCACCTTTAGACATTGTTGGGACTCCTCGATGTGTTTGAGCCAGTTTCGACGGAGAAGTGTCAGCTGTGTGCAGAAAAATAAATTATTTACACCCCCTCCTTCTACTTCAAAGAGCTGGCAAACCATTCAGCCCCAGATTTGGGGAGGGGGGTCGGAGGAGGAGTCGCTAGTCACTAGGCAACCTCTGTATCACCTGCCCCGACATGCCAAAATCAGCAACTTACCTCTGGAGGCTGCGTTCACAAGATACAGGGCTGCATTTAAAAGCCTCCACAGCAGGATTCGTATGGAAAACAAAACAATTACTGAGACACAGCTAAACTATGCGGCTCTGGGAGAGAAAGTGTGATGTGATTATATTGCTTTTTCCCTTGTGTGCTAAAGAGGAAGGGTTTAGTTGCTTAGAAGATGCTGAGCTTTACTAAAAAAAAAAAAAAAAGCTCAGAAGCAGAATCTAACAGTGCAACAACTGATGTTTTCCACAGAAAACCTGTTGAATAGAAATATCTGTGAAATGTTTGTGTTTTTAAGACGCATGAGGAAGCAAGAGCAGGGTGCCAATAAGACTGCATGTCAGGTGGAGATGCAGGGTGACTGTTCAGCTAGAAAATCAGGAAGTTCGGCTTAAGCAACATGTCCACTGGATGAACCCTGCCCTGAGGGATCTGCTGTTTATTTACTCCCTGCCAGCACACAATTGTACACCACTACACACAGCCACACACACACACACACACACACACACACACACAAGGTTAACACAAAACATGCCAAAAACCTCCAACCTTTCTTGTGAAAGCAGACAAGTTCAAACATGTGCCCCCTTCACACAATATTCACATGCAGAGATAGAGACATGCCCCTTGTTGTCAATAAATAACTCATCCTCTCATCTGGGAAACTCAAGTTTTCTTCTCACTTTGTTTCTCACTTTCAGTGTGTATTTCACTCTTTGCTTTACAGTTATTCACACTGAGGGATTCTTGACATGACATTATAGAGGTACTGCTCAGTTTGGCCGTCCGGTTTCGAAATAACACATTTCCAGTGCAGCTTAATGAAAGGTCCAGTGTGTAGGATGTAGAGGCATATATTGACAGAAATGGAATTTAATAAGTATGTTTTCTATAGTGTGTAGTCACCTGAAAATAAGAGTCGTCATTAGAATAAGCTGTTTATATCTACATAGGGAGCGAGTCCTTGTCATGATGGAGGTCACCATGTTGCATTGCACCATTTGTATGTGAAACTGCTTTATTCATGGTTTACCAGTTTGTTTTGGAGAGGAATAATCCTCTGCTCCCAGTTAAAAACATTCTAAACATCTAGATCTTAAGTTATCAGAGAAAAACGTTGAGCACACATGACAGGTGCAGGGTTAGCCACCCATCTGTGGCATGCCAAACAGCGTCAGAAAAACACAGATTTGTAACATGGAACTGCTTAATTCTGTGTTTTTACTGACATATATCACTAGGTCTGTTGAGGAGGAGACCTCTGTGGATAATTTGGCTCACATTAAAGACCTCCTGAACGTCTGGATCACACATTAAGTTTAAAAGAGACAAGTTTGATTAAAAATATGCAAATGCTGATCAAGGAGGCATCTGCAATGAGCCTCACAAAGTATGAGAAACTGATTTGCAATGTGAAACTGCTTTATCTAGTGTTTTTTACTAGTTTAAATTATCTGGTTTGTTTATTTGTTTTGGAGAGGAAGAGACCTCCGTGGATAATTCGGCTCATGCTAAAAACCTCCTGAACAGTAACCACTGACAGAATTCTAACATCGAAAAGTTTCAGATGTGTTAGCTGCCACTAAATCCCCCTAAAATCTTACACACAGCTCCTCAAAGTAATATTATATGGATATTCTTTAACTCCGCCATAATCTACCAACATACTGTCACTGTAATGATCACAATGACCAGAGATGAGATGTAAACCCTATATCATCTTCCCCTGGCTCCACACTGATATTGAGGTATCCCTGTTAGCTTGTTTGATCAGGTTGTGTGCTGATGCTGTGAGTGTGTGTGTGCATGTGAAGACCTGGCCATGCGTGACAGCAGCAAATGACCACCTATCCATCATTGCCGCTACGGCACGAGATTACCACAAGCACAGGCTTGGCACCAGCTGAACCAAAGCCTGGACACTCGACTGTGCTCAATGCATAGATACATACAGCTCATATACAGATATGTGGCAGCGGAGAGGAATTTTATCTGGATTGTATTTAGCATACCTCGCATGAAGGCTGTAAAATGGAATCATAAACCTGTTGTGGGAAAACCCAGCTAAAAAAATCCCCAAAGACAAAAAAAAAAATCCCACCACCTAATTTCTATTTAAGTGGAGTGATCCTTACATTTTCTTTCCCCCTTTCTTATGCCTCTTTCACTTTGCCTTTCTGCCTCTCTATCAGAATGTGGCTTTTGGTTTCTGACTTAAATTGAGAAACCGGCAGACTGCCACAGGAAGACAACAGCATTGTATTGAGCAGTTGCTGTGGGTGGGCTGAAAACGAGAGAGCAAGAAAAACAGAAGTAACTGTAAACGTCTCTGAGTGTCCCACCCTGCTTAGCATGCGTCTAGACGGACCTCTGTGAGGCAGGCGGCAGTCATAACAAGGGATTGGGAGAGCAAACAGGGCTGTTTAGCGTAGTTAACAATTCGTCTATGGACTCACAATCAAGAAACAAAAACCTCTGCATTTAATTGAGCTAAACAAGGAGCTCACAGTGTAGCATACAATTATGAGATATACGAGGAGACAGAGCTCTGACAGTGTGCCAACGTGCCCCATGTGCCACACACCAGAAGACCATCTCACCAGATTGGCACTGGGCAAGGGACCTGCAACCGTTACTAAGCACTGTGCCAAGGCTGTTGGCCTACTTATGGGCCATTCTCTTGACAGCGCAAAGCCAAGAAAACCAACACACATACATACACACCCTTAAGCGAGTCTCTGTTACTTGAAACAAGCCCACATTCAAGCCAGGATATTTCAGTTTGGATCATCCCTGATACCGGGTTTCAAATTAAGCTCACCGGCCTTTAACACAATTGGACAAATGAGAGCAGATGAGGCAGCTTTAAGAGCAGAGTTGAGTCAAAAATTGAGCAATCAGCAAACACTATTCCTGGTTGCGAACCACAGTGCTCTCATTTTCCCCGTTACTCACTAAAGATGCCTTTGTTGACAATGTGAAAAGGCTCAGCGCGGTGATGACATTCCCAACATGACCTCAATCAAGCGTTTTCATAGCCCGCAGGCACAAAACAATCCAGCAAACTCAGCCACCACAGAGAATCTCTTTACCCTTATTTCATAATGAATGCAATTATATGAGGAAAATTGTTTTACTCCTCCAACTGGCTGTGGCTTACACTGGAGAGGGGTTGTACTGGATTTGCATAAGTCATTTGTTATTATTTAGAAGCAATAGTTTCTCTGACCAGCCAGTGGAAAAGCTGGGAAAAGCAGTGCTGTCTTTGAGTCAGAGCTTATGAGCTTTAAGTCAGTTAAACCCCCATCAAGGTAAGCATTCCTTGGTCAGTTTCACCTCCCCCAACCACACACAAACTTGCATTACTTTGCACACAGAAAAGTAACAAATGTTTGTGGTGCTGTGGAGGAGTCAGTGTTATTCAAATGCAGCTATAGGAAGACCAACAACATTTGAATGAGTATCTTGCTATGATGAGAACCACCTCTAATGTCAATACATGGCAGTTGCTTGCACCAAGAAACAATGATGACTCGTGAATCACATTTTCACTCCCTGAGATGTCACATCAGATGTACTCTAAAAGATCCCAGCTGGCCACCGATGTAGTTGGATATTGTCATTTGGTTGAATTTAAGTTGTGTTATGTCAGATGACCAAAGTTCTGTGTCAGGACGGTGTCTAATGCCAAGATCAATATGACATAAAATACTGACAAAAGATGACATTGATATTTTGTTGGGTTAGTTAAGGCCCCTTTAACTAACCCTTTGTCCCTTTGGAGTCGGATTTTGGAATCATCAGTTAGAGACGCCTCAGGCGACTGAGATTGCTTCAAGTTGTTATTGGGGTTTTTTTTTTTTTTGCTAGTTTTGGTCCCCACATTTTGCTGCGGAGTGAATGCTCTTGACTTTGACAATACTCTTTGAGATATGGAGTTGTGTACATGCTGCGGCTGCACAGAGGAAGACACTCTGCATTGTAAGACTCTGTGTTGACATTATCTTCTCTCTTCTGCTTAGAAGTGGTGAAATTACAGCTCACAGCAGCTTAAAACAATACAGTCTCTGGCTTTTGTTTGATATTTAGTGTCTGCTGCTTACGACATCTCATGAATGGCACTGTCACACTACCCACTAAGTCCAGTTAAATCTTTAAAACTTGACATGAAGAAGAAAAAAAGAATCATTGAATATTTGTATTGAACTGCTGAATCTGATTCGGCTGACATAATTCCAAGTCTGGTACAGCCCTAGTTTAAGTTGTGTTATTAAGTAACCAAAATCAAATGTCTCACGCCAACCAAAGTCATCTTGATGTGGAATAACTTCATTTATTTGTGAGGTTTTAGAGAACAAAACCCAACATCTGCAAAACGTCATAATGGTAACGTCCACACAACATTAAATTCTAATGGCGTTAGACATTTAACATATTGTCCACCAAATGTTATTTCAACCAAAATTTTATGTCTGTCTGATATTACAGTCCCAACGTTTTTCTGTTTCCTTAATGTCCATTGCCAGCTGGGATTAAACAGCTCCTCTTTTGCTAAGCAGCAGAGAAACATGTCACTATCCCCGCATGCCAATGATGTTCCTATCAGTGACACCAGTGGCATTATTAGCGATGAAAATTTGAAATGAAGACAATGATCAAATACTGAAAACACAGGAGACTTGGAGTATATATCCTTTTCAAAAAGAATAAATATTGCATCTGTTTAAATGTTTCCAGCAGACTGAAAAAAAGAACTGAGGTTTCTCTTCACCCGCAGGTTAACCTAAGCACTCAGCTTGCTCTCCACCGCCCGGGGGGAAGAACTGTGCAATGAATGGAAAGCAGGCCACATTTCTATCCAGGCCATCTTTATTGATCCTTAAAACCCCCTTCACAAATACCAACCCCCCAATCTTGACCACAAAAAAGGGGACAATATAAACAACCAATAAATAAGAATCTGCGCGATTAAGGCGGTTCTACATCTCCAATAGAACACAACAGTGTGGACATGTTGGAGTTATACAGCTTCATACAGTAAAAGCAGTAGGTTTTTCGAGAACATCACATCTAAAAAGGCAGCACTTTACCAAAAGTGAACCATTTTTTTAAATCTGGATGAGGCTCCCATTCAAATGAGACAGCATTGTACTTCTATCATGTCTGACTCTTGATAGAAAATCCACGCTCTTCTTTGGATGACCTTGTCATCTGAGCTTATTTAAATACTAGGCCAAATAGGATGAGAAATCATGAGCAGAAAACTTAATTTGAATTTTCTCCCCCATCCCACTTCAGAAAAAAAATTCATGAAAACCACATCCCAAAAATAGAGAAGGTGGTTGTTCTTTATATCAGTTTTCTCAGATAGGAATAAATAAATACACCTTTGTACTGGTAAACTGTCATGGAGTCCAGGCTTGGAGGCTACACAGTGTCATAGCATTGTTCAGAGTGGCTTTCAGCATTTCTTTATTACATTCATGTCCAAGAGAAGGGAGAGGTGGAACTCGGCCGTAACACCATCCACCCTCTGGCCACTGGCACATGTGAGACTCGAGCACTGTGTGTTCCCTGTGGATATCCAGAGTTCTCTTCTGAGCCCCCTGCGCCGCATCGTGGCTTAGTTGTACAGGGTCGGTGCTCAGTAAATAAAACTTGAAGAGATGAGCACTCTTCATCCACCCTGGACAATTCTCACTCTTCTGTCTCCATTTGAGCCCCTTTTGCAAATCAGGTCCTCTCAGCAACTAACGGTGCTGGGCTGCTGTTTGCTGACAAAGTCTGAAATGAAGTCAAACTCATTCTGGCCCAGGAAGAGTTCTGGCAGCTCCTGGACCCGGTCCAAGCCCAACTCCATGACCAGCGAGGTCAGAACCTCCTCGTCAATCATATCTGCGTCCATGCCGTTCAGCGCCAGAGCCGGCCCGGCCATGTGCTGCATGTTAGCCAGCTGGGCCGGGTTCATGCGGTACTGGGTCGTGGGCCCCATGTGGTTCCCACCCATTGGCCCCAGTGGGTGTCCATGGTACTGGGTGTTGAGTTTCTGCAGCTGCATGCTGGCCATGAGCTGCTGGGATGTTAACCCTCCATTCATGAACTGTTGCTGCTGCTGTTGCTGCTGTGGGTGCTGGGCTTGCTGCTGGTGCTGCTGTTGGTGCTGCTGTGGGTGCATGTGATGCTGCTGCTGAGGGTGATGCTGCTGCTGGGGCTGGCCGTTGTACATCATGTTACCAGAGGTCATCTGGTGGTGACCCATCTGGGCCCCGTTCAGCTGTCCATTCATGGGTCCGCCCACCATGCCCTGCCGCTGTCTCATGGCCGTCTCCATGTTGGCCTGGGCGCTGCCGTAGTGCATCATTTGGCCGTTGGGCAGTGCCCGCATGCCCTGCTGGTTGGCATGCTGCTGGTGACCTGCCTGCAGGCCGCCATTCATGCCCATCCTGTAACCGTGGAGACTGGCGCCCGCTGAGCTGTGATTCATGGGCATCATCAGATGGTCTGCCATGCCTCCTGTCTATGAACAGAAAGAAGACACTGTTAGAACATGGTGAGGAGATGTTCAGAAACATTTAAGGGGAGGTGCAGCTGGATCAAGTCTTGCATGGCATGAGCGTATGGCGCTGTCCATTTGAACCTGCAGTAGTTACACAGCTTTTGTGTTAATGGTGCCATATATGTTGTGGAAGAAATGTTTCATTGCTGTGGTTCAAATCTATTTTAACGAAGCTAATTGACTACTCTTATAGTGACCAAACATTTCATCCTCAATGAGAGGAAACAAAGATTCAATTTTCCTTGTAATGTCACCATTCCGCCTCAAGTTAAACCACCGAAACGCTACCGGAAGAAAAAAATATCTGCATGGTTGTTTTGCCTATTGGCGGACACAGAAAACCTTCCTCGTGTGTTTAGTCTTCCTAAAACCTCCCCTCTTTGTGCCAAGGAATGAACGCCCAGGTCGCAATTACAGGTTAACATACATTGTTTGGGTCCATTTTTTCCAGCCAGATAATTCATGCACGACGGGATCGACAAAAACGGAGTCAAAATGCGTGCATCGCGTTATGCATTGCTTTAAATCCCATCAATGTTGCATGTCAGCCGAGGCAGAAAAATCTGTTACATTTTACGCACGTAAGGTTGCAACAAAGAACACTGACATCATGCAACATCTCCCCAACAGCTGAATCACCACATTTCTAACAAGGCAGAAAATCCCAACAAAAGGCTTCGCTTTTATCCGATTACTTTGTACCGATTTGTTAAAACGTTCCCTATCCATTAATCGTGCACGCTGTAGCCAAATAATATCCATTCTGTTAATCGCGAGTTTGAAACAAGGGAATGCAAACAATGGAGCAGCAGCCCCGGAGACCACCGCACACCTAAACCCCAATTTCTCCAACAAATAAATCCGATAAAAAATCACTTACCCGTATCCGCTACGTTTTCACAAAGTTGCGCGACTTTGCTTCGGCTCCGTCTATTTAAGCAGTTTTCCCGTGCAAAGCAAAAGCTCCTCTGAATTAGAGTATGTATTCCACAGGGTTACGCTTCATGCTCAAGCGGGGACGGTGTGCACAAAGACTGCCGCATCAGATCTTGAAACGACTGCCTATTTTCTGGGTCAACTCAGGGATTATGTACATCTAAAAAGCTCAGAGGAAGGCAGTCGGGGAGAGGTGGAGCCTCGGTCCTGCCTCTTCTTTGTTCCTATTGGCCCTACTTAATATAATTGTGCATGGGCGTAGAAAAAAAAGGGGCTGTTGGAGAGCTGTGACACAGTAGCCAATTTAAATACCCTCCGCCCCACTGTTTCTTTTTGAAAGAATATTTGGACATCTTGTTTGTCTTTATATATAACTGCTGCTGTTGTGGCTGAATCATGAACACAACGCATTTTTTTTAAAGATTTTAGATAGAGCGATAAAAACACAGATAGAGGGATATATAGATTACTGACATATTTGTTTATGCATTTATCTAGGAGCCAGCATGCATGCTCACATTTGCACGTGTGTCAGAGAGCATAACATTAGTGTAGAAATCAATGTTCCCAACTTGTCCACACGTACTTATCTTTTTGCCCCTGTGTGCATGTGTAGCAATAGTGTTGCCCTGGTATGTGCACGTACACTTCATCTCCAAGATCACTGTTGGTCCATGTGACCCACCAGTCTGCTGTGTGTTCGCCTCAGTGAGGCAGCGGAGGGAGGGCAGAGGAATGTAGCCTGTGTGCTATTCTAGGCCACACTAGCTGCAGCGGCAGTGTAACTACTGCTGTGCACGGATGTGTGTTCTGGTTTTTACGTGCATGGACTGTGGATGCAGGCGTATGTGTGTGTGTTTGTGTGTATGTTCTCTGTGTACCTTCTGTACTTTCACTCTGCAAATGCACATGTCTCTTGATTGCCCACTTCAGGACAACGACCTCTTGCCTGCAATTGCAAATGAATGGAAGCACTTTGGGAGAGCAAGCCAATCTATTGTCCTGGGAATTCAACTATAAATGGGCAACCGTTGCCAGGCATTTGTCATTGTTTGACATTGTCCGGCCACTTTAAGCTAGTGTTAATAAGCCACTCCCAGGTGTTGGTACTATCTGAGAAACTCACCCAGCCAGTCAGTCCAAAGAAAACACACAATCAACATAAGTTTCTGTTGAGCTGCTGTGATGAGCACTCCTTTAGTGGAGTGTTTGCTCTGTGCAAGGTTACTGCAGCCTGTGACAATATGATAAACACACATTTTAAAATGCATCAAAATAGTCTATTTTTTAACACAGGGCCAAAAGCTCCTAATGGTGTCATTTGCATCAGAGAGAGCGCAGACAATGTTTCCCAACCTTCTGGAGCTCACCAATCACATTCCTGCGTCTGTTTAAACCCCAAGATATTTGCATGAAATCGCAATCAGCCATGATTGTAGTGGAAATATATGCATTTTGTAATTATATATCCATTAAACAGGCTTGCTTTGCTGTAATTAGATGGAGGATGCACTGCAGTTGTATTCCTTCAAGTCTCCTTTTCAGATTATTGTGCGTGTTTCACATCTCTGGCTGTGGTCTATGGTTTGGAAGAGAAGCATCTGCACACACTTGCTTTGAGCCATTTATTGACTTCAGTTTCTGAGTGTGTGTTTAGATTCAAGGGACAAAGAGCAAGAGAGAGAAAGTTAAGATGACTATGTTTATAAGAGCAATAGATTAGAAGTGTTGCTTCCATTCCTAGCTTGGACACACCCCTTTGACACACTGTAAAACATGCAATAAAATACTGCAGTTGTAGGATCAGTTGGTATTACACAGGTTTCACACACAAAACAGTGTCTAAAGAATTATAGTTTCCCTTTTTTGTCTTCTCTGCAATTTAGCATGAGCTTCTCCAACTGCTGATGAGCTCCTCTATTAAAAGTTTCAGCATTACTTGTTGACTCTTCTTTAGTGATAGCAGACAACATAACTAATACGTGCGTTGTCAGAACACTCTGTACAACTCACCCCACTCTGTCGGTGCTTCATCTGCCTCTGCACTCTACATGCTGTTCCCACTGTCTGCACTACCTCTAACTAACTTACTAACAGTTAAGAGGTTGGCCATGAAGCCCAAGAAATATCTAGCTGCTGCCCTCAGGTCCTCCAGGTCAGACTTCAAGGAAGCTGACATACCTGTAGAGATGAGATGTTTATTGCACCTCAACAGGGTCTTTGACTTTGTGGAGAGCCCCGGAGAGTAGAGGTGCTCACTGGTGAATAGTAGAGTGGAGGTCTGATGTTGTGCACAGAGGCATTGCATACTTGATAATGCACCAACTACCAGCTTCATCCCTGGTTCTTTTGGTAGAGCAGAAACTCATAGAAATTGGGGATAGTTCTGATATTTTGAAGTGAGGTTGTACGAGGTACCTATAGCCAGTGTATTACATACAGTTTTATGTCAGTCAGCATGCTCCCAATTCAGAAAAGCAGGCTGGATTCCCAGCAGCTCATGTGTTTAGCAAGCCAAAATTACTGTTTTTGTCAATGCAGTCTGGTGGCATTGACGAGTGCATAGATTGAAAACTTAAGCTGTTAATAGCTTTCCTGTAAGAATGGGTTGTCTGACAGAAAAAATACTCTCAATAAAGTATACAGTTAACCATTCATAGATTTCTTTGTGGAACAAAAAAGAAGCCACATTTAACTCCCAAAGAGAGGTACCAGCAAAAGTGTTTTGTGCGTAAAAAGTGTTGCATTTCTATTAAATGTATTTTTTTGGATAGCCTGTTGCTAAGTTGGCCCGACAAACTCGCGCTGCAGTAATATCACTATGTTCTGCAGTCTGAGATGAATGACTTGGGGCCCTGACACACCAAATCAATGATTGGCCGTAGGTAGTGAGAGTCTTTCACCCTTGTATTTGTAGTGCATCTTGCAACGCAGACATTGGCCCTTTTCAGCTGTTTTTTGGCCGTTTCAGAATAATGAATTGGCAGTAGAACCTGTCAGTGATGAAATTACTCTTATTGGCAGTTAAGATCAGAACAGAAAAGAAAAAATTAAGTGAGGAAAGCAAACAAAACACTTAAGTCAAGAAGAAGCGAGATCAAAACAAACTTGTTATATGAGATTAGAAGATTATTTTTAAAGGCACTTAGCTCTGAAGCAGAAACAGTTCATAATTGTTTGAATTTTTGTTCACTTGGACATGGTCAATGTCCTTTGTTCTTTCAACATCAGGTTGTGTTGTTCATGTGCTAACTCACTAATTAGCATCTTGAATCCTTAGTGTCAGTCTTCTGGTTTCCCTTCATGAATGACGAATACAGACTACCACGGCCTGCTGCTATGGAGAGATATTTCCTTTCAACCAGAACATACATGCTAGTTGGCCATTGGCCTTAGTCTTTGCAGTGTGTTCAAGTGCAGCTCTTTGGCAGAGACACATGCAACAGTTAGCCTTCATCGTCACTAGTTCTTTGATGTTGGATTGGTGTACCTGGACCTTTATCCTGTGTCTACGGGAGATTAGATGGACAAAGTGATGGGCAGCTCTTTTGGCTAAAGTAATCATCTACCCATGGACACTGAACTGATCACCCAAGTCATCTTCAATCTCTGTCACCATCAACTAAGAGAAGCTGACTCAATCCTTCCTACCTGACTAATCCTCCCAACACTGTCTCTGCCAGTAATTACTGGCAATGTTAGCAATGTATAGAGCCTTTTGGCTGGTGCAGACATGTGCGTTTATAGAGGTGGAGCCATATGGCTGAGTTTTCAGGAAGTGCCACCACATCCTTAAAATAAAGTTGTTTCACTTACTGCTATAACAATTCCTTAAAAACAATGTGTTGGCGCATCTCAGATAAAACAGCTACTCACTGTTATGTGTTTTAATACCTCGATAATAACTGACTGTTGTGAAAGGGAAAGTGTTGCTCCAGCAGGCATTTGAGATAAAAATGCTTTACTTTTTTTCTGCTTCTTCTAATTTTGGTTATCTACAACTTTAAGCCTTTTTCAGTTGAGGCACTCACAGGAGCCATTCAGACTAACATAATCACCTAAATGCTTGAAACATCAAATTTAAATGGATGATACACTTTTTAAAACATCCCAAAAGTTTGCTCTCAAAATTTCTAGACTCAAGACACAAATCAACCATGAGTCACTTTCAACCAATTCTGTTGTAATTGTTTCATAACATCAACATGAATGGACAGTCAACCTTTTTCAGCAGGACAAGTGCGTCCTAGTATGCACATTTCCCCCGAGATGTGAAACCAAAAGTCAGTTTGCTCCTCTCTTGGTGTGGGGGAGGGTTGTTATTGTTCTGGTAAATGAGAGAGTCTCTATAAATACTCTCAAGGCTTCCTCCTCTGCCTCAACCACCAATCAACAGTCACTGTTTAGCCGAGCAGCTGAGAGAAAGCAATAAGCCTGAGTCAAGGCTAACGGGGGAGGGTCTGACTCAAACATACTGTGGTGGAGGAGAGGATAAGGGACTTTGGAAGAGAGGGAGGGGGAGAAACATGGTAACTGCCACTCACGGACCTGAGGCCACAAGTGGGTGAGAGGCTTGAGTGAAAGTTGTGATTCGGTGAGATAGGGGTAACCGAAATGCAGCTTTCCACCAACTTTTGTGATTGTTCCATGTGAAGTTAAATTACCATTTTTTTCCGTTTAAATCAACTTTGGTCTGTCACTATTTGACGGTGATACACTTGATTGGCTTGTGTTACCATTTACTTTACGCTTCTAGGAAGCCCCAATAGGCTTGATCTCTAAATGTCTTCTAAGAAACTACAAGTGAAAAATATCTAAGAACAGGGTTTATAAGAAATGAAATGGAAGAAACAAAGTAACAAAGTACATTCACTCAAGTATTGTACATATGTACAATTTTGACAAACTTGTATTTACTTGAAAATTTCTATATTATGCTGCCTCATACTTTTACTCCCCAACATTTCAGAGGGAAATGTACTCTGCGATATTGTACTTTCTCCTTTATTTGACCTTTGTAGTTACTAGCTACTTTTTATGTAAAGAAACATGATATGGTTATATGATGTAGTACTGGCCCATACATCAAATAGGGTAGCAATGGTATGAGATTTTCATGGTAAAATAACAGTCTCAGAAAATATTGCACTTTCATGGCATCATAATATTAGAGAATTGTCATTCTAATCAGTCAGAATGACCCTTAAAGGAATAAAAACAGAAGGGTTGGTTTTGGTTTTGAACAAAGATTTATCACTATGATTTAGACATGAAACCATTTTTTTAAGTGGAAGTTGTGTTAAATAGCTCACATTGAAAATAACTAAAATAAAGGCGAGATTCTCCATCCAGTTGCATTTTTTCATTACCATAGATAAGCAAATGTACATGATATGATCATCGTCAACTTTCATATCATCGTATACCTTAAAACACACAGTCACACTCCATCTGTGACTGCTGTAATCTTCTCTGTGGGTTGTTGTGGTAGATGGTCTGGCCACATGTACATGTTTGTGCATGTCACTTAGTGTGTGTATCCCACTGGCTAGTACGTGACAGCCCCTCTGCACTGCACTCATACAGCGGTTACTGCTAATGACAGGACAGTGTAGCTGCAGAGGCATAGTGCCAACATTTTACCCCTCCACCACGTTAACACTCTAAGCTCTGTCAGCACCACTGCCATTGTTACCACTGCTCTAGCTGTTAGCACCATTAGCCGCGAACTGCCATCTCAGCCACCTCCATGTTGAGAGCCGTGTGCAGACAACATCTGAATTGTAGATACACTCTGAATATCATATAGAGCTATATGATAATATAAATGCACATATATGTATCTGTCAGTGATAATACCAGAATAGCATAATGTACTCTACTAATATAATACCAAGGAAGGAGCCATTCTGCATACTGGGAACTCTTACTTTTGATACTTTAAGTACATTTTGCTGATAATACCTCTGTACTTTTACTTAAGAAACACTCTGAAATCCAGACTTTTGTCATGTTCTTAGACTAAAGTATTTCTATTTTAAAAGATCTCAGTACTTCTTCAATCACACGATGATTATATTTCCTAAGAGAAGAGACTATCCAAAATTGTGTCCTTTTATTCCCATTTGTCTAATTCGTCCCATTTTCTCTAACCCCTCCCCTCTTTGTGACAGCAGACTTTTCACCCCCAACTCAACGTGTGGCGATTCAGAATAGGTATTGACACTGTAGACATGGTCAGATGATGTATCATATGACTGTTAAAGCATACCGAGGTCTTCAGTGTTAGTAGGAAGAGATGTCATAATGTCTCAAAGAATGCAATGTCCCTGTTAGCTGAGAAAGTGGAGACCATGAAGGGATGTCTGAAGCCCCAGATAACCACTGAAACAACTTCCCCACTCCAGCTGAGAATTCCCAGCATGCTTATCATGATAGCAAAGACATGATAAGTAGTATTACTGCCTGCAGGTGTTCACACACCCCAGTGCTGACTTAATGTGAGCTATACAAATACGGCTGCAGTTGACTCCCAGGTTTCATGTATCCAATCCTGGCTCATTACCAAGCAATGTCAGTCATTTACAGTCAGCACCACAAGCCCACTGCATGCATTTCCGAGCAACACCATTCTTCAGCATTTACTAGCCCGAGGAATCATTGTCGACACAAACACTAATCATGTCCCCTTCACTGCACTTCCTGCCTCACAGCCACTCATGATGTTCCCGGTTACCTCCAGGAACATGCACATGAAGCGCAGGAGTGCAGGAGGAGGGGGGACTGGATGGACAACAAGAAGCAGCACAACCTGTCAGACAAGTAGCTATATGGAAGGAGGGAGCCGAAGAGAGTGGGAGAACACAGTGACGATGTGAAGAATGACCTATTAATCATTCATTATCTCCCAGCACTGTTAATGAGGTGACGACTCTTAAATAATTAGCAATGTGACTGAAGCATATTTCCATAGCAGTAGCCTGAGGACGTGGAGGGCATTGGGGACGAGTGGGGAAGGGAATATGGGATGCACCAGGCACAAAAAAGAACAGCCCCCACACCAGCTTAGCAAACAATAACTATTCTGATAGGGGGCTCTGGGAGGCATGGACAGAGAGATAGAGATACAGAAGAGAAGGGAGATAATGAAGCTGTACCTAATGTGGAGACAAGAACGAGCCATGGAGGAAATAAGACATTGAAATAGTTATGTCTATATGTAGTGGGCGTTTAAGTTGTTCACCCAGCAGCCTTCATTATCCGTCTCATTTCAAGAGGGGCAGGCCAGGGCCTTCAGGCTTTTTCTAACACACAAGTCAACGGGGAGCTGCGGCCGGCTAGCACCCCAGCCTGCCATGGGCCTATTCATCTTACACAAAACACACAAAAGAGCAGACCATGAGCCACATTCTTGACATCCAACCTCATCACCCCCACTACCCTCCCACCCCCTGGCCCTGACTAGCGCCCCTCCCCCAGTGCCTCACACCAGGCAGGGCAGACAGGAGCTTGCTATGCTACACTACCTAACTGGCTGGATGGTTGGTATGAGTTGTTTGGTTGGAGGAAGGGATGCATGGAGGGGAAGGGAGGGTGTGGGAGAGAGGGGGCAGGGATGTTTTCTCTTCAGTCAGCTAATTGACTCACAGATGTCAGGAGGAGTCGGGTTTGTGGCGGGGGCTAAAGCACCCGGTGACACTTTTCCCCTCCACAAACAAACACCCATGCACGCAGGAAAAAATATTGTGCACATGCCCGCACACATGCATGCACATGTACCTGTGGCCTTACCGTCTGTTCTCTCTCTCTCACTCACACACACACACACACACACACACACACACACACACACACACACACACACACACACACCTTGGGTAAACAGATATGTCTCTGTGTTAGGTAGTGGGAATTGGGGGTGGGCATTTTTCACTTCTCTGAAATAAATCTCAAGGTGTAAATATGACAGTGAGATGTAAGGTAGTTCTGACTGTAGCTCAGCTCTACACACACAAAAAAACACCAGGAGGTAACAGCCTTTTGTGGACAATAACAATCTGGAATGGTCTGGGCATAATTTCATTTTTCTGTTTACCATCTGGGGAGCCTCTCTGGCTGTCAAGCTAAAGCAGGTCTCATCTACTGATACATCTGTGCAATAACGCTGAGGCAGTTCAAACGACATACAACCTGTGATATGACCTATTTCCACGCCAAGGTTTCATGTCATGCCATGTTTTGCAATTCCATCTCCTACATGTATGCACCGCAGAATTCAGATGTCTTCTCTGAACACCCAAACCACTGACAGCTGTGTATGTGTGCGTGCATCTGTCATCATGTTCATGTGTTTGTGTGTTCCAACGAGACTGCTAAACAGCTGAGCCCAAATTGAAAGTCAGTGCTGTCATTCCCTATATTTACCAAATGACTCACTCGCAGCAGAAATCTGTTTGGACACACAGTTAGTATTCAAGCAGTTGGTTACAACATCGTTGACAGCAGCAAAATAATTAGGAGGGGAAAGTATGGGTGAATGAGGAAAATATTGCAGTATTACAACAGTAGATGGCTCGTATGTTACAAAACGAGGTAGAATAGTCTACCTTTGGTCTCTAGGGTGGTGATAAAAGTACAGTCAACTTCTAAAAAGCACAATGTTGCATCTTTTAGACTGTTTTCAATAACAGTTGAGAGATCTGTACATTCTCAGAGATATTCATCCTCCAGAGGGACATTCAGGAGAGCAATCATGCTGTACGACCAAGAAAACACAAATCATGCATTATTGAGTTGCCCCAAAAGCTCTGTGCCTGGGTGAAGTTCCCCCTGTGGCCTTTGTCCATTGGTCTTCCCATCATGAGGTCTGTTAATGGTTGGAGCCATATCCCGCTCCTACCCGGGTGCTGACAGCTAGACGTCCCTCCAGGAAGCTGCTAGTTCTCCTTCCTGACCAGGGAGCCCTATCTGTGTTGCACCACCATCGCTTCTAAATGTTAAGCAATGTCCTGGTGAGCACGTGTCTTAGCGGGTTATGCTGGACGTACACATGCACAGGATTCAGCAAAGACACGCAAACATAAACACACACACAGGCCAATCCACTGCCTGCTAAAGCTGTCTATAGTCTGCCTGTCCTCTTCCTGTTTTTCCACTCACCCACACTGTTGTCACTCTGGCCAGGAAGCTGTGGGAGAGATACGCATGACAAAGTCTCTCTTTATTAAATTGGCAGAGTGTCTGTAGTGCTTTTGGAGTCCCTGTATGTGTGTGCGTGTCTGTTTGAGAGCGAGAGGGAGAGAGAGAGAGAGAAGGAGAGCAAGCACTAGAGAGATGGGGGTGGGGACCTAAGCCAAGGGCTAGAGGCTTATCCAAGATCCACTCTAGGCTCATCCCTGGATATTGCTGTTTGAAACCATGAATCAAGAACAGAGGATACAGAATAAAAACCAAAAGGCAGCTTTCATATATCCATAATAATATCCATCCACTGCAAGAAACTGTCAAATAACATTTTCAGATATTGATTTAATAAATACCTGAACTCCATCTTCAAGCTAATGTCAACATTATCCAGTGAATATACCAATATATGTAGTGCCTTTATATGTAAACAATTATTCATACATACACTGACAGTCAGTTTCAGCAGAACTGCCACAATTAGTTTATTTGCTCGTAAAGGCAAACTAAAGTGGCTTTTGTACAGAGTTCAGTTTGTGGCCTTGACCAATTGCAAAACCATGAAACTTTTGAGAGAAAAGAGACCAAAATAGAAGGTGCTCCAACATAAGCCACAAAAGTTAGCATACATATCTAGCCAGCTTAGGCTACTATCCACAGCGTTATTTTCAGAGGGGTAAGGAGCACACCAATGTGGAATTATTGCTGTGTCAATTTAGCTCGGAAGTTGGAGCTGGGAATTATGTCAAACCAGATTTGAGCGTGTTCCTGTACAAAAAGTTCGGAAAACCAAGTAGTTGTTAGTTATAACTGCAGTCAGTTAAATTGCTTTTAGAGGCAAACTAAAGTGGTGAGAGTTCAACTTTGTTGGACTTCAGTTTATGGCATTGAACAAGCAGACCAAAATGGAGGAAGCTCTGACATAAGATGCAAAAGTTGCCTGTCTAACTAGCTTACCTACAGGGTTATTTCCAGAGTCAAGGAGCAAACCAGTGTCAGAGTAATGCTGCATTCGACTTACCTTGAAAGTCTGTGGTTGAAGTGGCTTTTCCCATGTTCAGCTTTGGTGGACTTGAATTTGCAGCGTTGAACAATTGCAAACCATGCTGATAGTGCTGACTTTTGAGAACTGAGACCAAAATGGAGGGATTTGGTTTTTTGTGGTTGTAGTTGGTGTGATTCTTCCTACTTTCCAAGTCAGAAATCTAACTTCAGGGGGCGTTCCAATTGAAATTATTGACTGAAACTCAGGGCTCTTATTCTCTTGACAGCACATTTGATATATATAATAATCAGTTGATGACAACATCAAATCTCCACAGCGGTAAAAAAACATGCACTCAGTTTCTTTATTGAAGTGAATAAGTGATAAATCACCCTTGTACATCTATAATAGCCTTATTTTACACATGCTCCATAAAGAAAAAGATACTTTATTTATATTTTAGATTTTAGGGATCCCCTAAAAATTTCACAAATGCTGTTTTTAGGGGAGCTAATGACTGATTAAAAGAAGCCTAATTTCCTCTGTAGTTCGCACTTTGGATTACTCCATTACCTAACTGTATTATTATGTGGGGTTACAAGCTATGTGGGTCCGGGGAAATGGTCAGTTTGCTTAACCGCATTCAGTTATTGTCCAGATAGTGGCTGAGAGACCATGTAGTCACTACGTCATCGCCTCCTATTTTGTATGGATATGAATGCATAGCTGGATGCTAGCCTGGCACTGAAGCTACTCTTATTGTTTATTTTGGCTGAAAATCTCTTTTCTTTAGACCAAACATGTTTGCTGTGTGCAATAGGATCTAACTATTATATTATGTCTTATAATACTTAATAATACTTGGAGCCAATGTGACATCTTGTTTTTCACTTAAGAGCAACCACACACTAAAACCTTTATTGGCCATATGTAGTTTTAACCTGAAGTTATTTTCTTAACAAACTGGCTGTTTGAATATGACTGAGGCAACACTTTCATCTGTACCGTATGAAACATTTAAATCTCATTTCCAATTTCTGCGGGTAACAAACAGCTGTGTACAGTCTCCTTGTCCATGTGCAGGAGATAACGACAGGGAGGACAGAGGACAAGATAAGACATTGTGCTCTGCGGTCAGGGAGTACGCCCTCCTCTCCCTCCTCCATTCTCCCTCCTCTCCTCTGTCCCTCTTATCTGCTGCCTCTGTCTTGACCTCCACCCTGCTGCATGGTGTTTAGTGAGGGGGCAAAACAGCATGAGACTGGAATGAGTACAAGTGAACTCTGTTCAAAACATTCTCCAGAGTACTTCTCATTTAAATATAAAGTTAATAATGCTGTCATTTAGCACGTGTTCAAAAGAGCAATCAGACTGATGCATAAGAGCTTTCAGTTTTTATGCAATGCAGAGGCCAGTAGAGTAAAGGCTATTTGAGCTGCAAGCTGAAGATTTTTTTATTGAAGACATTCACCTGAAACAAATGTAAACACATTTCTTGGACACACTTTTACAAAAAACACAGTGCGTTCATGGTTTTTACCGCAGCAATTTTATCTGGCATGTTTGCACAGGAAACTGGCAGATTTATGACCAGAATAACATTTCACTGCACATGTTTAGTGGCTGGACTCATCTTTTATTACAGCTTTCTATATTTCCCAGTGCTGTAACACTTCACTGCACTTTAGCCTTTTCATTCTAAATTGCCCAGTTCAACACCAGTGCATTATCACTTGATTGTTGGCACATGGTTAACTTGTTTAGCCACTGCTGACGAAGGCTGGGTGGCTGAAAACATGGTGCACTCTTTAGCAATTTTACAATGATAATGTGTTGAATGCAATTGTTAATATTTTATACATCCCCAGTATAACATCACATGCCATGCATCAGTATTTGTAGGGGAGAACAGGTAGTTGGTTTTTTTTTTGGTTTTGAAGTCATTATTTAAAAAACCTCTTAAAGTATGTGGATACAATTTTTATGACGCTGTCTGTGTTTTACTTGTTGACAGTTAATAACTGTTTTTACAAACAAGGCAAGAGTGGCAGTATTGATTGAAACACTAGAGGTCAAATGTAACATCTGCCCATATGTGCGGGGGTGATTGCAACTCACAAGAATATAGAATATGGATATAACAAACAATTAAATAACCATTGAGCAATTAATTCCAGTTTAATTCATAACAGTATTATTAATTATATCAAGTATGAAACATCAGTTTCATACTTGATACAGTTTCATCACAGACAGTGTGCATAATGGGTTTCATGTTTTTTTGTCTCTAGACTATAGAAAATAATTCACATGTTCTGTGATGTTACCCAGTCGTTTATGGACCATGATTATTGGAGCCTGGAGTTTGGTATTTCGGCCTTCGTCATTTTAGCTTTTTAGAGACAGAAATGACCATGGACGAAAGGTTCGAGCTGATTTGGTTTGAGTTAGGGCTGTATCCAACTCACAGACTGTAGTAACCGGTAGCAACCCCCCCCCCCACCTCCACCACCACCACGGACGTTAAAATTGGCATGTTTATTTTTTTTGCTGTAAAGTTGAGCATTTTAACATGGGGGCCTATTTGGATTTACTCTCTTTCAGACCCAGCCTCAAGTCGACATTAAATAAACTTGAGTTTGTGGCACTTCTGCAGTGGCTTCCTTTTCCAGCCTCAGAGGTTGCCGCTTTGTTCTGTTTCATATCTGAGTGGTGCAGTTAGAGATGTCACAACTGCCCTGGTCTCCCCTACATAATTGGTTGCATGTTGTGTCTCAGGTTTACATTTTTTTTTTGTTTAGTTTTCTTTCTTTTGCTCTTTCATAAAATCAATAAAAAGACAGTGAACTTGCTGTAGTTGAGGAAAGCATCTGACCTAGCTCTGCAAACGTCACAGATCACACTTAAACCATGATTTCTATTCGTTGTGGAGTGTTATTATGTGAATCATCCTGAGGCAAAGTGCTCACAAATGTCTATGTGTTTGCAGTGCCGTCTTTGACATCAGTGTTTGTTCAAGGTTGCTTTGGTGTCTCACATAATCTACGGTCAGGTTGAGTACCAGTGTGCTACCCACTGAATTATCAGCCTTTGTTTTACTTAAAATGCCCATTGAGGAGGGACCTGCATTATAATGGTGTTGAGCATGAAATGACAAAGAAATAAATATAAATAAATACAACCCTCTGAATTTTGTGTTTCCATGGAGAAAGTTAATTTAAGTTTTCTGATAACTGTGCCTGACAGTGTATGATATAGACTTTTAAGCATTTTTACCAAAGTCAACTCTACACTGGCGCGTACTAATCTTGTATTGCCCATTAGCATTGCTTCTGCTGTATAAAAACATGGAGGTGTTTTCAGATTTCACAACTGCAATGATTACGACAGTCTGTGCATCAACATTTACCGGAGACCATGTTTGAAAGTAGAGTTGAGGTTTTTGAATAAAAAGGAACCTCACAGTCAAATTCCCTTTTTACTGATGTTGAAACGCGACAGGGTTTGAAATGAATTCTGTGGTTGTGTGTTAAACTTTCTTTGGTCACTCACCTCTAAGTGACAAATAAAGAGTGACAGTTTAGACTTTGAAAAAAGTAAAGACCACTGTGGTATGTGGTAAATGTTAAAAAGCTTTTATTTATTTGCCTGTAAAACAAAAGAATGAAATAATTCAACTGCAGAACTCTGAATCATGTGGATCATTCATTGCTTTTACTTTTTAGCTACTCTTTATCTTACTTATGAAATCATAACAAAACATGATAAAGTTTCATAAATCTTTTCATTCATAGCAGCTTCTTGTTTGTCAGTTTGTCAGTGCTATCCTGGGATCATGTGGAAAAGCAACGTCAGTACATACCCTCTACAGTTCTTAAATATCAGAAGCCAAATTGTAAAGCAGCACAGGCAGTCAAAAGTTCAGAGAGCATTTCTCTTTATAGAGAGTAAAAATATTTAGACCTACTGCAGTACTTTATGTGGAGTATGTTTAAAATTATAATGGTCTGATGGTGCACTTTACCATGCATGCTGGTGTATAGAGGATAAAACTTTGGGCAGTGATTCATGTGGCTGAGCCAAGTCCTTCATTACACATTATTAGCCATGTTAGCTTTAGGAAAGTAATGAGAACATAACCTCATTCATTGTGCAAGTGACTCCTAGCTGGTCAGTGCCCCAACAGATCTGGTAGAGTGAATCCCTGCTCACATTAAGATGTCAGCGTACTTGAAACATCTATTTCATGGGACACCTTTTTGAACCTCTTCTGAAGGCGAAATTGTTCCTACTTGTAAGTTAAGTAGTTAATCTACATTTATACTGCCTGTTCAAGACAGGAATATCACGTCATTATGCAGTCTCACTGTTATAAATAAATATATATAAAGTCTGATCGCAGGAAAGGGTAACAGAGTGGTCTCGCCTCTGAGCCAGGACATGAGGCAGTAACAGCACTAACATAAGGTCTGTGTAAAACGTAAAGCCGAAAAGACCATGGTCAGCAGGAGTGTGACGTTGCAATGACATGTTTATGTGGGAAGGAGCTTCTTACCCTAAGATCAGAGGACAAGATCAGCTGCCATATAACAGAGAAACTAACTGATTGTGATTGGCATGTTTTGCTTGTTATTGTTTAGGGAGTTCTGCTGATGCGTATATTATATTTCACGCTAAAGGCGAACGCTCTTACGTTAAATGTCACACTCGTCATGCCTTTTTGATCATGGGATGCCGCGATGCAGTGTGTAATCACACACAAGCAGAATGATGCTGCTGTTGGTTGGTTCTGTGTCTGAATACAGGGGAAGGTATAAAAGGGGGACCTCGTTCTGTTGTTCCACCTTTAAACTGGCAGCGGGGGTAGTAACAGTGCTGCATCGACGTCTGTGTCAAAGGTGTGAGCCCGCAGGACAGGATCATAGACTGTATGAAGTGACAAAATGGGGATAAGGATGCACACTATTGTCAATTCTCAGTTGTAGGCCATGCTAAATCAGCTTCTAAAGTAAGGTAAAAAAGTTAAAGATAATTAAAAAAAAACTCTCACTACTAGCCATGGAGACATGCAGAAAAAAATGTTTGCTGAATCAAAATGGGCAGCAATCACTCACTGGCCAGCAAAGACTTTCCACTTAACAAATTACCAGTTTTACTTTTTGTTCCAGCTGGCTCTGCATAAACAAAAAAAATGTTCTGCAGAAAATTAAATGACTTCACACCTCCAGTTGCAATTTGGTAGGTGTGAAGTTTATTCAAAAATGGGGACACAAGGTCATTCTGCCATTTTGCCAAGGGGAAGAATACAAGAAGAAGCCATTCCCAAGTCAGCTTTAGTAACTCTGCTTACTTGTGAAAAAAATGTGATCGCTCTGTTGTGATGTGCCATTCTGCCATGAGGAACCGAAACACCTACACAACGCTAACAACACTGCTGATGTGTTAGAGCAATTTCAAAAAACACTAGAAATATTTTTGCCGTTTAGAACTGTGAAAAACCACTGCTAAAATGCTGCTGTTCACTTTTTATGTTTCATAAGCATGCTGCCGTGCTAAAATCATTAAACACACACGGTAAAAAGTGGAAAAGCAACAATAGGTTTGGTGATCCATGGTGGACAAAGACATCTTTATTTGACTGTGGCAGTAATTCAAACATGAGAGCAGATGAGAGCTCTTCTCTATCCCTTACCAAAAAGACAATGATGGCATTATCACTGAAATGGGATGAGGTGCCACAAGCTGCCCCCTGTGGGGATTTCCTGGCGATATGGTGATCAGGACATATACTTCCTCACACAAACATAAATACCATTGCCTATTTGATGGGATTTAAATGGACTTATATCCTTCTTCAGTTAGGCGCACAAACACAACTCCCCTTCCACCGGTTATTAAGGTGTGAGCCCATGACTGTTTGACTTGTGATGCATGTGAGTCATGAACAAATTCATAGCATGACAAAGGCAACGCAGAATCAGTCACAGTTGTCTCGGTTCACAAGCTACCCGTAAGTTATTCTCTTGTTCAGACATCAAGCTTTATGTGACTGATAAAGTGACAGTTTCTGTACTCAATTGAGGAGAGCAGGAAGGCAGCATTTGAAAGAAAACAAAATGAAGCCTGTAACTGCAAAACACTTTATCTAGTCATGGCAACTCCACTGTGACAAACAGGAGTGCCTTCCACATTAAGCTCTTTTACTGTCAGACAATTTCATCTCCAGAACTGGCAGCCGATTCAGTTTCTATAAGTGCTTGCCTTTGCAGCAACGAGGCAGTAGCAGAGCTACAGTTGAGAGCAGCTTCAGCTAAATTCAATGCAGGAGAAAATAAATTCTTCACAGCATAGCAGAGGAGTCTTTGTCAGTGTCTCTGTCTGACTCACTGCTTTGTTCCCTGTCATAATACAGCCATACCTAGAACCACCAAGGCTTTTCAAAGACCCTAAAGCATGTATGGGAAGCTGCGGAAATCAATAAGCTTCAAGTGCTAAATTGTTTGCAAGCCATTGATCGAGTAGAATCTACATCTGTGTTATTCAATCCGCTTAATAAAAGCCAATTATTGTTTCCCCTGCTTCAAATCCCAAAGTTCGAGTCTCCAAGCCTTGATTTGATTCCAAAGAGACAAATCTATATATCGATGCCTCTCTTGTTTTCCTTAGCTGACCTTTGCAGGTGTAAGGTTGAATACATATCTCTCTGTGTGTGTGTGTGTGTGTGTGTGTGAGTAAATGGTGGAAAGACACCTCCACGTGCGCCACACCGCTGGCTGTCGCAGTCGTGTTTCTGAGTGTTGACAGCTATAACTGTCCACAGAGCTATAACAGTCAAGTCAAATCAGTGTGCCTGACCGCTGAGTACACTTCATTCTGCCTGGCATGACATGACCTTTAGATACTGTTAATACATTTATACATGATAAAACCACTCGTCCATGACTGCTAAAATGCAGCTGGTCATTGGGCTCAAATTTGAGAGCTGTTGTTCAGTTTAGCGAGAAGAGACTAATTGAATGGAAGGCTTAGGCAGTTATTAATAAAATTTATGTGTTTAACACGGCACAATACAGTAAAAGCTGGGGCGATATGAGTCCTGAGGCAATTAGATATGGGATGGTATGACCCTATTGAGACACATAGAATATCCCTGATTGAGTACGATATACAGTGCTGGTTTTAAGCAACCAAACAGCATTAAAGGTTTGATGTATGCTTATTTTCTTTCTTGCAGAGTGTGAGTCTGTCCAAAGGTATTAAAACTGCCTTCCAGCACATCTAAAGGCCCAGACACACCAAACCAACTAATTCTCCACCTCGCATTGCTTGTGTCTTGGCCAAAAGTTGCATTTGAACACACCACAATGACTACAGCCAGCCCGTTCTCATTCTGAAGTTGTCAAATACTGCCACTTTGTCAGTGATTTCAGCATAAGATACAGACAGCAAAAGCCACCTTTTGTGGCATGTGTGATTTGCTGCCGGGCTACATCGGTTGAAAATGCGGCTGGATGAAACCTGTTGAAGCCATATGATACACAGCTGGACAGGGTCATGTTGAAACACAGCTGGCAGCGATGTCATATAAAGAGCTGGAAGGTCCCTATAGGGTGGGAGGATTGGTGGATGGTTACAACAAACCCTGGACTTTTACCTGTGAGCCTGGTGTTCATTTCCCACATTAATGGAAAGCCAAATGATGGGTTTTTTTTTCTAAACCTAACCACCCATGCTTTCGTTGCCTAATCCTAGTTATGTGCTTTTATTGACATCCTGGCATTGGTTGCGGCATCGCAGTACATAAACAGCAGTAGCAGGAGGATACCTAGAGCGTAATATGTGGACACAGAAGTCCACTGACAAAGCGGGGATATGTGACGGTTTGGGATGAAAACGTGTTACGACAGCCAACAGCCAACTAGCGCATACAGTACCAGAAGGGCAGTGGGCTGTATTTGTCTTTCAATAAGGGAATCCAGAAGGCTGACAGGAGGGATTCAAGACGGTAATTAACCAGTTAGCAGATTAATAACACAACCCAATGTTGAACGAACAAATTATATATACCCTGAGGTAGTGAACGATATACAAACAATTTTTAAGTGTTTCTGCTTAAAAGCTCAATCGTTGAAAAAACAACTCACCTATATAACATTTTCATCTCATCTTCAGCTCAGACGGTGATTCAACTTGCTGAATTGGCTGAAAAACAGCTGACAAGGGTTGATTAGTGCCAATAGTGCTTGATACACAGAAAAAACTAGGGCAACAGACACTCACTGACCATTGACTTGGTGTGTCAGGGCCCTGAAGCTCACCCAGCAGTCTCGTTGGTTGCTGCTGGACATATTATTCATAATTATCCCTATAATGGAAATTCAGCATGAAAGACTTATTGTGAATGGCTTTTTTTCAGTGGATATACAAGCTGGAACTAGTTGGCTAGCAACTTCTTAGAGTCACCATTGGTTTCTTAAAACCTAACTGTTTCAGCTTCTTTACCTTTTGCTTCATGACACTATGCTATGCTAACTATCTGTTGCCTGTGTCTTCATATTAAAAGCACAGACATGCGATATGGCATTCATTATTCCATATAACAGTTTGTTTGTAACAGGCAGAAGTTGTACTATGTTTATTTGCATTGTCCCTATAAATTTAAACAAAAATTTTGGCAAGAAAACAAATAAGCAAGTTTCCCAAGAAGTTAACCTTCTCCCTTTAGACTTTGCATGAAGAGTTGGATGGATGTGACCTAAAGCTCAATCACACTCTGGGGCTAGCTGTGATTAACATGAAGGTCGAGGGGTGGCAGGGGGTTGTCTCAGTGGAGTTCCTGAATGACAGCTGACAAAAGCCCAGAGAGGATAAAAAACAGAACAGCAACAAGATAATGGGTTAACAGAGGTCACAGCAAAACTTGAGCAGTGAAAGTAGATGGGAGACACTTGTGGCAGCCCAATTGAAGTTTGGGAATGAAGAAGGCATTTTGAGAGAGAACAACATTTTGGAATGTGAGATTTTAAGTTGGTTAAAAACAGCACTTGAGAAAATCAACATCATCTTTTAATCTCAATTTTTAAGAAAACATGATCTATATTTTCATCAATATGGAAAAAAGTAGTCTCTCTGATTGACTCAGATGAAGTGTTCTGCCAAATTCCGGGTTATATCCATGTTAGTGAAGAGTTTATCCACTCTTTGTAACATGGATACAAAGTCTCCCCTCTACCACACATCTTTAATGGTGTGATGCAACAACTGAACATGGGAGGAAACAAATGAAGTCAATGAGTAATCTGAGGTGTCTTGACAACAAGTATTACAGGAAAAGGTGCAATCCTCTGTAAAAACATGTTTGGAGCTCAACAGCAATGAGACGGAAATGCGTTCGTTCTATATTAGTGAGATGGTGATAGCCTTATTAATATTTGAGGGGCCGGTTGAGTAATTTATGGGTTCACTGACACAGTGGCCGTGCAGCCAAGTGGGGACTTGCCACCTCAGTGTCTTCAGACTTCAAATGCAATGCTCGTAAATAATGTGTGAGTGTGTATGTGTTTTGAGTGAGGGTCAGGAGGCTCAAGGCATTGATCAGCGCTTGTGTGCATATTGTGAGTCTTTGCATTATATATGCCCGTGTGTGTGTGTGTGTGTGTGTGTGATTATGCACACATGGTATATTGTATTACAGGCCGCAGCATCCAACCTTCCTCCCTTCTCCGCTCCTATCCAACGAGACCCCCACTCTGTTCCCTGCACCAGGCTTATCTCGCCCAGCCGTTCATTCTTGAGAGAAGCAGCGTTTGGCAGAAAGAGACATCTGCTCAGTGAGAGAATGCCCTAATTATTCATGACCATTTAACCATTCAGGATTTGGTCTGCGCGGCATATGTGGCGTTTCTCATAAGTGTGCGTCAGCCACACTTGTTAATGGCAGTTTCATTACTGATTGTTTTGTATTCTATACCTTTAAATTACCACAACACAGCGTGGAATAATTCTGTTCTGTCTACTTGTTGTTATAATCCAAGACAAAATATATTTGTATTTGGCAAGAGGAGAAAAACAACTGAATGGTGTGTTTTCTCTCCCCTTTTGTGTGTTTTTTCTTGTAATTTGCTGCAGTTTGGATGTCTACTCTCAAACCTGTGTGACATAAATCTATTGTTAGGCCCTCTGTTTTTTTCTCAGGTGTGTTCAGGAAGTGCTCTCTAGAGGACAAACAAATGTCCAAATTGCTCTCTGTTTTTTCTTTCTTTTCATCTGACTTGACTTATCATGCTCTCTGTCTTTCTGCCTTTCTCCTGTCCCTCCCTCTTCCCTCGTCTGTTTGTCCTTATCATAACAAAACCTTGTCACCACGGTAGCCGTGGCCACATAAATCAGCCCGGCCAGCATCATCTGTTCCCAGCTGTTTACCTCCAGCCAAACAAAGGAGTCTGCCTTTTTGTTGTCGCTGGGGTGGAGTGCTGCGTCGGCTGAGGGCTGTTATTCAACAGCGCACGCTGCTATCAGCCCCCCTCTCTGAAAAGGCCAATTCAACACAGAGAATCAATGGAATAGGAGGCAAGTAGGAAAGATGTCAATGTGGGGGTTGTTGGACACTTAGAAACTATATACAATCCGTCTCTCCCAAAGGAGTCAACACAGACAGGGGCACAAAGGAGGCACATCACAAGCAAACGTGAAAAGCAAATAAATAGTTGCGCATCCCCGTTACTCTCAGCTCAGGTGTATGCAGGAGCTGTTCTCCGGAGAGGAGGGGGGTTCAGTTTGTGTCTCCAGAGGAGGCTTAGCGAGCGTCGGTAGGAGCTGCGAGGTCTCGTTTGCATCTGCAAATGAGACAGAACCCGGCTGGCCCATGTCACCTTGGCAACAGGCCATCAGCACCTCCCTCTCTGCTATATTAGCAGCCATGGTTGTCTGTCTGCTTGTCAGTCTGCACCCTGCCTCCCTCTATCCCTCCACTGCGGGTCTCTTCACCACAACAGCAGCAGTATCTGTCTACCTGACTAGACCCATAGGATTAAGAATGTCCCTAAATCTTTCATTGAGACCGTCAAATAAAGACAAAAACAGCATTATAAAAGATGAATGCCCCAGGCTTTTGTGGGTGTCCCAGTGAATCCGACTCAAAGCGAAGAATTGGCAGCAGTAACATGCTGTGGTCATGAAATTTACATGGTGTGCCTGTGCCAAGTGATGGGAGGCTGGCAGCCTGGGCTCTTTAGGATTTTTTTGTGGATAATGCACACTGTTGATCAACCAAGTGCCAGCCAACAAGTTGCATACAGACACCAGGCAGGTCTGTGACACTGCAACTACGACTGATAGGAGAAGCACACAGAGCTAACTTAGCTTTTCAATTATCTTCAGTATTGATTCTCAGAAGGTTGCCGTTGTGTTGGACACGCTACTCAAAGTGAGCTGCTGTTTCCGTGTCATGTGCCAGACAGATCAGGGACAAAATGCTGCACGTTGTGTTTCTTTCTTCCTCTTTGGAGGACTATTTTTATAACACACAGGAATGTCAAATGCTGTCCATCACAACATGCTCCATGGCCACAGAGTTTTGTTGTCCATCTTCTTTTCCACATCAATCGTATTATTTTTTGTTCTATAAACTATCAAATTATATATAGTTGTGAAATGTAACTAAGAATATTTACTCAAGTACTTTAAGTACAAATTTGAGATACTTTACTTTTTACTTTTTTTTTTATGCCATGTTGTACTTTTACTCCACTATGTCTCAGAGGGAAATATTGTACTTTTTTACTTCACTACATTTATCTGCAATCTTTAGTTACTTACTTACTACAAATTAAGATTTTTGCAAAAAGGCATAAAATAGTTTATAAAATATAAATTTTTCATTTAAATTAATCAAGTACAGATGAAGTGATAAGTCAATTAATCAATTAGCCAATTGTTGTCAAATTACTTGGCAATTATGTTGATAAAAAAATAAGTTTTTTAAAATAATTTTGTCGGATTTGGGTTTTTTTAGATTATTTATTTAGTTATTTATTTATTAGTAGTAGTCGTAGTGGTATTGTTGTTTTCTGCATTGAATACTTACTTTTTTTTAATGCAGGACCTTTACTTTTAACATACAGTTTTCACAGTATGGTATTGGTGCTTTTACTTAAGTAAAGGAACTGAATACTTCCTCAAAACTGATTTAATACATATAAGCTGCTGCATGAGCATGTAAACCGGTTATTTCTATCTTTATCTTTCCTACCTTCTTCCTACCCTCATTTTTTCAGTCAGCTTGTGCTTCCCCTCCCCCTCTTACAACATGCCACACGCTTCCTGTTTACTCTTGATAAAACTGGAAGAGAACAGGAGAGGAATATTTGGTTTGGAGTCAGCTCCTTAAATTTTCTTGAGACATAGAGCACAAGATTATTAAAATTCCTTTTAAATCACCTCTTATCCTGTAATTCCACTTTACCCAACTACTTGAAAATTCTGACAGTCTTAATCTTACTGATTAAACTCTTGTATTTCAGTTCATGTCCAGATTTGAATCAGACTAGGTGTGCTCTCAGTGTTGCACACACAGCGACAGACAGCGCCTGTCCTCCCATGCAAATGATGCAAATATGATTTCAGTGGAAGGGATCCAAACAGTTCAGGCTGAAAGCAATTAAACTCAACTGATGCAACTCTGCTTGACTGGAATTCGGCACATGCTTACATCATCACATCCAAAGTGACTCTGCCTATAAAAGAACAATACATACAGAGCTTGATGAGAACATTTAATATACTTTGTAAAAAACACCATGAGACTCTTAAAAAATATGGCTCCTTTTCTAAGATACTTGAATACAAAAAACATTTTCAGTATAAATCCATGTGTTGTATTCTCTGTGACTGCTGTTAGAGTAGAAGAAGTGGGTTGCTTGGAAATGCAGCACTAAAGCATTTTTCACAGCTTATGGGTTATGGGTTACGTTTTATGTCACTAATAACAGTATTCCATTACGGAGCTCCTCAGTCTACTGCAGTCACCTTTTAACATATACTTGGCCGCGGCACTTATAATAATTTACCCTGGGTGTAATACTTAGATGTTAACGTGACCTCTTTGGGTATTGA